>NW_004086960.1:0-113126 GCF_000220395.1 Ichthyophthirius multifiliis
ACCCCAACCCCAACCCCAACCCCAACCCCAACCCCAACCCCAACCCCAACCCCAACCCCAACCCCAACCCCAACCCAAACCCCTACATTAACCATAACCTTAAATTATTCTAATTATTTGTTTTAATTTAATTATATGCATATATATTTATTTTTTTAATATTCTTACAATATTATCTTATATTCTTTAAAAAATGTTTTAAACTTTTATATAAATTATAAAATTTTTATGCAATTAAATTATATATCTTATATATAAATAAATACATAATAATTTATAAATTGCATGAATAATTATAAAATTAATTAGGTATTTAAATATAAATAAATTTTGATAATATATTTAAAAAAATGAATATTCGTTTTTATTAAAAAATTAATATGTTTAATAGTTATTAAAATTATTAGAATATTTAATATTTATATATTAATATAATAAAATAGATTTTAAAAAATATTAATTTCTAATTTAAAAATATATCTACTTATTAATATAGAAAATGCCTTTATTAAATTAATTTTTTAATTTTGCTTTATTTATTATCATAAAGTTCTGAAATTCTGCATGCCAGAATAATATAATTTATAGATTCTATAAAATTGTAGTAAGTTTATATTAAATTAATTATTATTATATTATTAGTCTTAAAATTAGCCTAATTTTCATCAATAAAATCTTTAACAAATTGCTACAAAAATCCAAATTGCTACTATTTGTAAATTATTTAAAATTTTATTTACAGATTATAAGGTAGATAATTGCATATTTAGGCAATAAAAACAGCCAATTTTTGCACTAAATATTTATTTATGCATCTTTTTTTCTTTTGTTTAGAAAATAAAGCTTTCTATTTTTCAATGTGTTTTTTGACTAGATTAACTTTTAATTTAAATTTCTTATCCAATCCTTTACTCCATTTAAAATATAAAAGCCAACTAACATTTTCTTTAACATATACTTATAAATGTAATAATTAATCAGAATCTCATTAAAGATATCTAAGGGAAAATTCTAATAATGTTTCAAAATATATTAAAACTTTCATAAATTTATTTATTTTGGTTTTCGAAACTAAATCATTCAATATATGTTATACCTTCAGACCATTAAATTAATTAAAAAGAAGATATAAGGGTATACATTAGAGCTATTTAGATTATCAAAATTCGAATAAAACTGGTTTTTTACATTTTCCGTACGGAAGTGATACAAAATAACCGATAAAGTTAACTTTTTATAATTTTTTATGTATATTTTAAACATTTTGCTTTGATTATCTAAGAATTTATATATGAGAGGATTCTTAAGTTATATAATTTATATTTTTTATATAAGGATCTTGATTGAAATGTATGTAATATTATAAAATTTAGAATATATATATACTTTTTAAATTTTTTAAGTTTCTATAAAAATTTTTAAAAACAATATAGTATATAAAATACGCGTAAAAAAATGGATTATGGAATTTTTTAAAATGAGTTTCGAAAAAAAATATGCTAAATAGTAATATATAAATATTGTATTATTTTTAAATAAATATAAAAAATAAATAATAATAATATATATTTTATTTATATATAAAATTAATTTAAAAATAAAAAATAATATTTATTTAATAAATAAAATAATATTAATTTTATTTAATATAATATTTAAAGAATATAAAACATTACAATTTTTATATATTTTAAATTTAAATGTTTTAAAGTTTATTTAATTTAAATATCTATTAATCTATAATAATAAATGTTGATAGTACTTATTATTTATAATTTATATTTATAATAACTAATATATGAAATATTAAAAGTTTAATATATAAATAAAAGTTTTTAATTATATATATAATTTCATTAAAATTTTTAACCATAAATAAATAGAAAAAAAAATTATGAAAGACGAGAAAAACCAAAATATATATCCAAAAAATTAACATACATATGAATTATAATAATATTTTGTTGCAAAGCAAAACAAATATATATAATAAGCAAATATTAATGTATCAAATAAATAAAATTATTATAAAAACCCTTCTTCATAAGAAAAAAAACATTCAAACAATAGAAACAAAAGTTAATCTAAAGTCCTCTAAAATTTAACGAAGTTTTAATAAATAGATAATTTTAATGAAGCTAAAAAATTATTCTAAATAAATAATATTTCTGCTAAAGATATTTAAAATTATAAAGATCCTTCGAATGGAAATTTATTAATTCATAAAATTATATTTTATTAAAACACTCTTGATTTTATGAAATTCATTAAATAGTATACTAATATAGATTTAAACTTAACTAACTAAGCAAAGGAAACTCCATTAATTTTAAGTTGTCAAATGTATTTATATTATAAATATAATTTATATAAATATAATAAATAGAAACAATTATGAATTAGTTAAATATTTACTTGAAGATAATAACATTAATATTGGTATAAATATGTAAGATATACACGGAAATACCGCTCTACATTACGCTTGTATAAATAAAAATGAAAAAATAATATAATTATTACTAGATTAAAAATAAATAGATCCAGAAATAGTAAATTAATAAGGTTAAAAAGCCTAAAACTATTTTTAGAATCTTCAAATATTTGAAAGTATTAAAAAACAGGAATTAGTAATATCAAGATAATCTTCTTTTTTACAATTAAGGAAAATATCTTCATAAAAAAGTTTTCATTCATAATTAAATTCGCTATTAAATCGTTAAAGAAATCATTCTTCACTTAAAAATTTGCCGATATCTTAATAAAGTCGGAAAAATATACTTTTTATATGCAATTAAACACTTTCTAAAACTTAGTTAAAGACAAACGATGAATTAACTTTGGAAAAATAAAACAATACTTTTTTACAATAGAGTGATTAATAAATCAAAAAAAATAAAAAATATTATCATAAATCAAAATTTATATAACCTTTAAATAAAAAAAAAGCGGAATCTCTTTCTTAAAGAAATCTTCAGTAAATTAAATGTAGAAAATTTTAAATAAATAAACTACTTATAGTTAATAATATAAAGGTATCAATATTTATAATGTTATCAAAAAAATTGGGAATGGTAGCTTTGGAGATGTTTATTTAGTTCAAAATATTAAAAATTAAAAATATTATGCTATGAAAACTTTGGAAATTGAAAAATTAACATGTAATTATTTATATGTATTTTCTATATTTCTTTTTTAAAACATAAAAAGAAAATGATAATTTAAAATATGCGTTTTCGGAAAGAAGTATAATAAAAAAATGCAATTCACCATTTATAATAAAGCTATACCATTCATTTGAAACAGAAAGGCATTTAATTATGATATTAGATTATTGTCCTGGTGGTGACTTGTATTCATTATTATAAATAAAATATAGATTTTAAGAAGATTTAGCAAGGAAATACTTAAGTGAAGTTCTTTTAGCAATAGAAGAATTACATGTTTAAGATATAATGTATCGAGATATGAAGCCTGAAAATATAGTAATATGTTCAGATGGACATACTAAACTAATTGATTTCGGTTTATCAAAAGAAAATATTGGTAAAACAACTTCTTAATCTTTTTGTGGATCGGGTGCATATTTGGCTCCTGAAATTATTGGGGAAAAAGGTCATAATAAAAGTGTGGATTGGTACTAATTTGGTATTTTAGCTTATGAGTTAATAGTTGGTTAACCACCTTTTAACTATATGGATAAATAAACTCTTTATTTTTATATTTAAAATAAATAAGTTGAATTTCCACATTTTGTTTCAGACAATGCTTAAGATTTAATTAGAAATGTATTTTTTATAAATTATTTTCATTATTTTTTATTTAAGTTATTACATAAATAACCTGAATTAAGATTAGGTGGAACTGGAGGCGCATTATAGATTAAAAAACATCAATTTTTTGAAGGAATAATTTGGGAAAATGTAAATAAAAAATAATTAGATATGCATATTCCTAATTTTGAAAATATTAATAACGAAAAAATTGATGTTTCATTTAAAATTAAAGAATTAACTGAATAAATGTTTCCTAATTGGTATTTTTTAGATTAATAAGAAATTACATTATGACTTTTTATAATAAAATACTTATATTCATTTATTAATTATAATTTAAAAAAATAATAAAAAAACAAGAATAAAATTATTTTTGTATCTAAAATTTAAAATAAAAAATATAAAAATGTCTTCAAATAAATAAAAATATTAAGATTTGCATGATTAATAATAATAAGAAAGATAAATAATAAAAGAAGTTGAAGTTATTTATGTTCCATTTCCAACCCCAATACATGCTTTACAATTTCCTACACAAGGAAAAGATAGTTAGGAGTTTGAAAAGTATTTGCAAATTTCATATTGTGATTATAAACCATTATAAAAAAAATTAGATATACATTATAAATTGAAAAATAAAATAGAAAATTTTGTTTTAAAAAAAGATGATAATAATCTAATGTATAATAAAAGTGGTGATTAAAATTAATTTTAAACAGAAGAAGACGAAGAAAATAATAAAGATGGAAAAGGAAATACAGCAGTAACTTATACATCTAAATTAGTTTCAAATTAAACAAATTATTTTGCTTCTAAATATGATTAAGTAAATAATAAGCTTCTTTTTTTTGGAATCGACAGTTTTTTGTAAATGCGTCCGAAAATTTCGGAAAGAAGAACTATTAAAGAGAAAGAAAGCATTTAAAAAAGTCTTGCAAAATTAAGTAAAGATAGAGAAAGAGATGAATAGTTAAGAAAAAGACACCCTTAAAAATATGTAGAAATGAAGTTAAAAAATTTTAACTCTTTTAAAGAGATTTATGAATCTGAAGAAAGTATAAGATTAAATTATCATGAAAATATTAACTTTTAAACTGAAAAGTAATTTAGATCAATTTCTGAACCTCCAAAAGATCTTATTCATTTAAATCCTGTTACTAAAAGTGAGTTTTAGGAATAACTTGAATCTGGCGGAAACATATGAAAACTTATATATTTAAATAATTATAAATTTATTTCTAATTAAAAATATTTTTTGTTCATGTTAAAAAACATTTTTTCCCTATATATAGTTTTTCAATTAATTTTATAAAAGAAAATTGTATTTTTTTATAAGAGGCGATATTTATTTTTCTAATAAAAAATATTCGCTTGAAATTTTTATTTTTATTTTTTACAAAAATATAACCTAAAAAGTAAATTTTTAAGACCATAAAATAATTTGTATAGATCTCAACGAGGTAAATTGTGAATCTGCAGTCAAAAATGATTATCCACCTCAAATAAATTATAAATTGAATTGTTTTTTAAAAATTAAAATGCTAAAAAAGTCTTCAAATAAAATTTAAAATATGTTAAATAATTAATTAACTAAAAATAATCTTATTAATAGTTAGTTTTGAAACTAGACTATATAAAAGAGATAAGTATATTATAAAAAACGAATTAGAACAATTTAAATAAAATAAATTAGAGAAAATTGAATAGAAATTTATTAAAAAACGAATTGTAATAATATTGAATAAAAAAATTAATATAATTATATCAAAAAGAAATCCTAAAGAAAATTTATATATGTTTAAGAATTTATTTTTATTCTAAAGTATTCAAAATAAATAATATTTTAACAAAAAATTTATTTATAATATAAAAATAAATATTATATTTATTTAACTAAATTACATTTTTATTAAGCAAAACACTAAAACAAAAACAAAAACAAAAACAAAAACCAAAACAAAACAAAGCTAGAATTTCAAAGTTAAATTTAATATTTTTGAAATATTATAATTAATTAAAATTAAATAATGATTATATATATATTCCTAATATAAATGAAAATCTAATAGTATGTTCTATTATTGTAAAACTATAAAACCTTGAAAAATTTCGTTTTTAAAACATATTAATTATATTAATTCCAATTTTATAATATATATAGTCTTTAATCCATTATAATAAATATCTTAATTATATTTAAAATTTGTATCTTTTTATTTATTTTCTATTTATAAATTTTAATTTTATATTTTTTTTTTTAAAAGATATTTTATTATTTTTTTTAAATTTTGTTGAAACAACTTTTAATTTTTTTTATAAGATATTATAATTTTACAATTTAAAAATATTTTTATTTAGAGATTAACCATTATTACTTTATTTGTTGAATTCATCTAAAAGAAAAAATTATTATTTGTTTAATCTGCTTTTTTTATTTTTCTGTATTTTTTTTAAATTTCAATCGACAAAAAAAAGGAGAGATAAAATGGATAATGGTATTTTTTATTGTTTATTAAAATTTAAAAAAGAATAAAAAAAAATATGAACAAGTATTAGTATTATAAATAATTAATTTTCTTGAAATTTTAAAAGCAACTAATAACATTATATTATAATTTTTAATTATATTTTTATTTTATATATATTTTAATATGTTTTCTATTTTATTTTTTATTCTGATGAATTACTATTTTATTATCCAATTATACATAATATATTTGAAATCAAGTTTCATTTATTTTTCTATATAAAATTTATTATTTTTAATAGATTTAATATATAATTAAATGATTTTTATTTAAACAATTTTATGCATCAATCATGATTTAAGATAAGTATTTAAATTGCTATTATATTTAAAAAATAACATTATTGATTAATTGATATTTTAATTATTTGAGTAGTAATTACTAATTTTATTATATTAATAATTTATTTTTATTTTATTTTATTTTATTTAGAAAGTTATTATATTTGATGTTATTTGCTTTTATTATTATAAATTTAGCCATTATATAGTTTTATGATTATTTTTATTTAAATTAAATTATTAGTAATTTACATAATATTTTTTTTTGTGAATAATCTTATTTTTAATATATTATTATTAAAAAAATTTTTGATTCATTTCACTTTTTAATTAAAGAATTGTTATATGTGTTAATCTTATTAAGTTTATTTATTATTTATTGCTTAATTATATTATTATTATTTTGATTTTATCTTTATTTCGTTTTATAATATTTAAAATAAATACATAATTATTGTATAATATTCAATATTGTATCTTCATAAAAAATTAATAGTTTTTATTTATTAATCATTTTTGAAAATAAGATTTGTTTAATTTTTTGTTTAAATTTAATTAAGGGATATAATAATTTAATTTTTTAGTAAATTCTTAGATTAATTATTGAAATAATGTTTTTAATCTTTAAATTCTTATTTAAGATTTTAAATATATTATTAAGTAATAGGTTGATTAGATATATATATTAATAATCTAAGAGATTATAAAATTTTTATTCTTTTAAATAATTTAAATATTAAACTTAAAGTTTTATATAATATTATATTAGAATTAATACATAAATATATATATATATATATATATTGTTTAATATATTATAATATTGAGTTTTACAATAAATTTATTTAATAATAATTTACTTTAATACAAATATTTTAAAAATTTTATATATTTTTTTTAATCTAAATATAATAAAAAAAAATTATTACAAATTTTTAATTTTGTAAAAATATATTAAAAATAAAAAATAGTTTCAATTCATAAAATTCAAATATTATATTTCTTCTTAATTAATTCTTACTTCTTATGATATAACAGATTTTTTTGATTAAATCTAATTTAAAAAAAAAATCCATACCTATTTATTATTTAAAAAAAAAAAAAAAAAAAAAATTATAATAATATAATAATAATAATAATAATAATAATAATAATAATAATAATAATAATAACAAAATTAATGATTATTTTTATTGTATTTAAATACTTCTAATTATTTAAATTGTAATTTTTAATTATCAACAAAGTTTTCTATTAATTTATTAAAATCTTATTCAATTTCAACAGATTCATAATCATAAAATATTTGATTATATTCACATCCTTCTATTTTTTTAATAGAAAAATTAAAATCTTTAACTTTTTAGTTATCAAAATAAGTCACTGATTTTAATTATGAATAAGTAGATAATGTATATTACAAATTGTTTTTTATTTGTAATTTAAATGTTTCATCTTCTTTAAATAAGCACCCTACAAATACACATATAATATTTAGTATATTATCGATTAACTCATATTAATTAAGTTATAATAATAGATCTATATTAAAGCAACCTTTAAGGATTAGAACTTTAATATAAAAAATAATTGATTTTTTAATAATATTTCCAATATTTCCTATCATTTTGCTATTTAATTAATTTATGAAATGTAATAAGTTTATTAAGTTATTCATTGTATTCTTATATTCTTTTACTTCAGAGAACATAATAAGAGTTTGATTGAAAATTTTGATAATCTTTCTTAAAGAACTATAAGTTTAATTTAATTATTTAATTTCGTTTTCATTATTTTATTAATATAATTAAGGAAAGTTTTTATTTAGATAAATTTCTATATTTTTTTCTTCATTTAGATTTTCTTTTCTTTACCTAAAGATTTCGATTTTAGTATCAACAATTTTATTTAATTTTTCTTTTACTGCATAATGTTAAAATTAGCTATTTTAAGCCAAAAAATTTTAGAAAGTATTCAGCTCTTCAATAATTTTTAAATTTTATACATCAAATAATTTTAATTATTAATTATTACAATTGTTGTTATTATTTTTTATTTAATCAATATAAACTTAAAGTTCTTTTTTTACTCCATCAAATTAATTTTCTATTATTTCCATATCAACTTTATCAGTTAACAATTTATCATTTTCTTAAACTTATTTTATTAATTTTTAACTAATAAATACTTAATTATTATTTTTAATTTCTTAATTTTTTCTCTCTTAGTTTTTATAAAATAAGCAACAAGCATTTTTTGTTGAATCTTCCCTTCCAAAAGCTTCCATTAATAGATCTTCTTAATTAGCATCTGTCACTACTCTATCATTATATTTGAACCATTTTTTTTATTATTCATTATAAATATAACAATAATAATGTCCAGAATTAGAATTTCCATCATGCATTAAAACAGAAAATAATTAATATATATATTTTTAAGAATTAGTATATATTTAATTTCTTTTTATTTTAATTAGTCTAACTATTACAAGGCTTTCTACTTATTATTGTTATGATATTGTTTTTATTATTTTAAACTATCTAATAAATCTAGTAATTTCTAATCATGACTTTAATTAATGTTTGAATCAATCTTTATTTTAATAAAAAATATACTAATTATAATTTATTTTTTACATCGAAATCATCTATATCAAGAAATTCTTCATTCTCTGATTATTATTTTTGATAAAAAGATATCAAATTCTATAATGATTACTCTAGACTAAATTCATTATATTATTTAATTTAATTCTGTAGAAAATCAATTTATTTATCTATTTTTATTAGTTATTTTCTTTCTTCAAGGGTAAGATTTTCATCATTTTTCTATTAATTTTCTTCATTTATAACACAAAACTTTCTGATATAAATTTCTTTATCAAAGCAAAAAGTATCATTTAACTTGATTGTGCTATAACTCTGTTTATCAAAATCAAGTCGATTAATATAAAATATCATTATTTGGGGGGGTGATTTGATTTTGTTATTAATTTTAGCTTAAACTTTAATTCCAGCGTTAATTTCATAATCAGGAATTTCAAATTTCTATGAGGCATCTAAAGCAGAATACAATTCTCCATGTTTAACATTAAGATTAATAATCCCTTAAACATATTCATTATATTTACTAATATAATTTTATCCTTCTTAAAAGCTTATACATTCTTAAACTTTTCCATAGAATAGATCTGTTATAGGATTAGTGAATTTTATTTCTTCTTTTTATAAATCATTATCCTCTAATTTTTTTTGTTAGCTTTTTGATGAAAAATAGTCTATTTTATTTGGAACAATTAAAATAGGTTTTTAAATAAAACTTCTTTCTTGTTATTATAAACCATTATTTAGCCTTAAGTATATATTAAAACTTTTTTCCAATAATTCAAAAGCACAATTTTAAAATTCCCAAAAATCATTTTCTTCCCCTATTTTAAATACTTCACCATTTATTTTTCTAAGAATTTCAAATAAAGTTTTTGGATTTTAATATTTTTATTTGCCTTTTAACATATTGGCAAATAAAAGTTAAAATTAATAAAGTAACTCATAATATAGAATCCTTTCTTAGTTTTATTCTTACTCTAGTTCATCTTCTATATTTACTTGAAATAAAAATTCTCTTAAATCCTTAATACTGAATAGTGTTTATATTACAACATTAAAATAACAAGCTCTTTTTTTAATTTTTATTGTTATTTTTTTTTATTTACTTCTTCCTAAATTCATAAGGCCAACTGGAATATTCAAATCTTTTCGAATCATTTAATTTGGATGTTCTTCTGTTTTTAAAGATAATTGTATAGCTTTTTATATTAAGGAATCATTTTCTGAGGATTTTAAAGCCTTTAAAGGTGTAGGTTGATTGCTTTGTTTATAAAATTTTTTATATTGTTTTTAAAAATACAAATGTTTTACTTTGATAACTTCATTATTTCTTAATCAACTTGAGAAGGTATAAATTTAGCATTTTTCCATGCTTAATAAATTAAGTATGGAGAAAATCCTAACTCTTTATAAAATGATAAAATCGCTTCAAATGAATTTTGAGATCTGAATAGATTTATAGTATTATTCATTTTCGATTCTATGTTCTTTAACTTTTTATTGTTATTTTAATAATTATTATTATTATGATTTCAAAATTTATTATATGCTTATAATCGATTTTTTCTATTATATAATATATAAATATTATTATTATTTTTTTATAAAAAAATATATATTAAAAGCTCTTAATTTAATTAATATTTTTCTATATATATAAATAATAAAAATGAAAATTTTTTAATTTAAATATATATATATTATAATAAATTATAATAATTAATAAAAATTGGAATAATATAATTATTAATAATGTAATTAAAATTAATAATTATTAATACATATGCTATCTTTATATATAAATATAAAAATAATTATATGAAAAAAGCATTTTATATTTTTAGTAACATAAAAAGTAAAAAAAGTAAAATTTTTAATAATAAATTTGTTAAATAGTAAAATAAATCACTAGATTATATAATAATTTTTAACAAATAAATTATAATCAGAATAAAAACTAAAAAAATAAACCAATAAGTTTATTAAAAAACAACTAACTACATATAATCTGAATTATAAGAAATATAATATAGAAATTCTTTATAATTATCATATTATAATATAAAATCTCTCCTAATAAGTAATATAACATTTGTAAAAAATAAAATATGTAAATAACCATAAAAAATGAACAAAAAAAACATTAAGAAGTGATATAAAAAAAAATTACAATACATAACACCCCAAAATCAATATCTAAAATTTTAAATAAGTGATTAAAGGTTAGAAAAACTAACTAAAATTCTAAATATTCACATTTAAAAATAAAAAAAATTGGATGAAAAATTTACTTAATTAAAGTGACAATATTGAGAAACAAAAAGTACTAATATAAAATAAGATAACAAAAATAATTATGAATTCGATTTTAATTCTAAGATTTACAAATAGAGTTACAAAAAAAGAATTTAATTTATAATCTAGATTTTTATTGTAAGAAAATCAAATATGACATTTATAAGAGTATTTAAGCTGAAAAGAAATGTATTTTGAGCAGATTAATTGAGTAAAAATAAATATGGCAGAAAGTAAGCTCAAAAATTGCAGAATATAGTTTTTTTATTAAGATAATAGCTTGAAAATTTTACAAAAGATACTTTGAAGAAAATAAAGATTTAAAATAATTTTATTTTATCAAGATTTTTTTTAATAAAAATATATTATCTAAAATATATAATTTTTTTTTGAAAAAAAACAGATATTTATTAAAAAAAAGGAAAATACTTCAATTTAATACAGATTAAATAGAGAATCAAATAAAAAATATAAAGGAGCATCTTGAAAACTAAAATAAATGTGGCGAAATATTAACAAGTATAAATTACTAAAATTATCAAAATTTAAATAAAAATGTAAATTAGACTAAAAGCAAGAGCATAAATTAGTTAAATATGATAAAAGAATCCGAAAGAAAACATTGTCCAACTTGAATAAAGATAAAGTAATCATAACCTAAAATTAAGAAAAAATATTCTTCTATTAGCAAAATTAAGAAAAACATATTACTAAATATGAAGAAAAGATTAAAATAATAACCGAAAATTTAACTGAGAAAATCAACTTTTTCATAATCCAACTAAATCAACTCCAAATATTAATTCGGTTAATGTATGAAAAAAAGAATTTTTAATGAAAAATAAACAAATTAGAGGTTGTATGACGAAAATAATTTTTAATAGTAAATAAACAAACAAAAAACCATAATAAAAATTAATATTGAAAATTTAAATAATTTAGAAAAAAATCGTTAAAACATTCATATACAAAAGTGGAACAGAAAAAATTTAAAAAATAGGTTAGAAAATTCAGAAAAAAATCTAAAAATTAAACAATGTTTTTTGAATAAAAAAATGAATAATTTAAATTTATTAAAAATAAATAATTTTAAACGAAAATTACTTAGAATAACCTATTTTAATAAAAATGTTAAAAACAAATACTTTTCTTAATTAATTTTTTACAAAATTAAAAAATCGATTTTTATTCCATATTTTTTTTATAGGATATAATGAGTTATAATAAATCTTTTATACTATATTTATGAAATATGTTGCTATAAATATATACAATAAGCCTTTTAATTATAATATGTAAAATTAATTCTTTATTTATATAAAAATAAAAATACTTCTAAGGAAAATAAAGAATCATTAAAAATACTAAAAATACTTTCAATAATAATGTTAAAATACTTCAATGATAATCAATATTGTTAAAAAATGAAATTATTAAAATTAAACAAAAAATATATTAAAAATGTTCATGAAATGGATTTTGAAAAAATTGAATATTAAAATATTTGAAAAAATAATAGTTCTTATTCATAAGCTAATTCTTGTAAAATTTTTCTTGTTTCTAGTATTAAGTAAAACAAAGAATTCTCTAATAGCGATGATGCTCTTATTTTGTGGAAATAAGAATAATAAAAATTTTCTTTATAATCTAAAATAAAAAAATTAATTTTGGAATTTTCTTATTAAATATATTTTTTTTATTTAATAATTTATCAAATTTATATTATGTTATTTAAATTATATTTATTTTAAAAAGAAAATTTTATTTTATATATATTTTTTATTTATATAAAAAATTTTATTAATTTTTATAAATATAAATGAATTTTTAATTAAAAAAAAAATATTTTATAAAGTAAGTAAAAATTTTTATGCAAATATTTTTAATTATTTTAATTTTATTTATAAATAATAAAGAAAATTGATTAAACAAAAAAAAATTCATTAAATAAAAAAAATTAAATGTTTGTATTTTCTTGTTTAAAATAAGTAAAAAAAATAAAATAGAAAATAATAGCATTTTTTTAATGATAAATTTTTTTATAGTTAATAAATAATGTATAAAAAAAAAAAAAAATGTTATAAAAATTTTAAAAAATAATAATATAATTATTATGATTTCTTAAAAAGAAAATTTATATAATAATATTTTAATGATCATTTCAAAATTTAAATAAAAAAAATATATAAAGATAAAACATTTATAAAATAAAGAAATAATTATAAAAAATAATGAATACAATTTTTTATAATGATATAAATATATGTATTAATAAAATTATAAATGAAAAAATATTAATAAATATTTTTACTTATAAATATTATACGTGGATAATTATAATTATTTAATAAATAAATTTTATTATATAAAAAAAAAAAATATTGAATAATAAATATCTTTTATTATATAATAAAAAAAATTATAATAATCTTATTTTTATTCTTAATAAAATATTCAAAAAAATGATACATAAAATAAATTATTTATTTCCATAAAATTTTATAATAATAAAAAATAATTAGAAAAATTTAAGTTTAAAATAATAAAAAAAATTATATTTAAAAAAGTGATTATATATTTAAATAAAATTAAATTTTAAAAAAATAAAAAATTAATTAATTTTATAATATAAATTATTTTATAAAATATAATAACCATTTATAATAATAAAAAAAAAAAACTATATTATTAATATATATATTATATATATTTATATATTTATATATTTATATATTTATATATTTATATATTTATATTTTATTTTATAAGAATTTAAAATAAAATTAAAAACAAAACCTTATAAAGTTTTTATAAAACTATTTAAAATTATTAAAAATATATAAATAATAAAATAAATGGGAAATTGTAATTTATTATGTAAATAAACTTCAAATAATATTTAAATTAGTAATTCAACATTATTTAATTAAAATAACTATTAAATAAATAAAAATTCAGTTGAAACTCCATAATCAATTTTAGATTAAAACATTTAAATTTTTAATTAAATTATTTTACACTCTCATCCTTATAGTGATTACTAAAAATTAGCTTCTTTAGGACAAGGTGCCTATGGAACAGTTTTTTTAGTAAAATAAAAAAAAAGTTGTAAATTGTATGCAATGAAAATAGTAAAAAAAGATAAAATTATGTAAAATTAAAAAATAATAGAATCAACTTTATTAGAAAAAAAAATTCTTCTTGAATGTGATAGTCCATTTATTGTTAAGTTAAGTAGATCTTTTTAAACCTAAAAAAAGCTTTATATTATAATGTAATTTATGCCAAACGGAGATCTTTACTCAGTTTTATAAAAATAAAAAAGATTTTCTGAACATATAACCAGGTTTATTATTGCTGAGGTAAATTTAATTAAGTACTTATTATAAAATAATTTTTGTATTAAATATAAAATAAAATTTAGTATTTAACTTTTATTTTCAATCATATATTTTATAGCATTTTATTTAAGTGTTTTTTTATCTTTTGGTTTTTTTTATAATTAACTCGATTGTTATTTAAGATTCAGATAAATTTTAATATAATTATAAAAATACAAATTTTTTAAAAATTATATATTTATTAAATTATTCAAAATTAAATTAAAAATAATAAATTTTATTTAATATAATCATAAACTTTTAAATTTAAAAATACAAATATTATTTAATTTCTAAAATTTAAATATTATTTATTTTTTTTACAAAAAAAAAGGTAATATTAGGTTTACAATATTTGCATGAAAATCAGAACTCAATGTATAGAGACTTAAAGCCTGAAAACATATTAATATCTAAAACAGGTCATATAAAATTAGCAGATTTTGGTTTAGCAAAACAATTTGCTTCAGAGGAGGAAAAAGAAAATGCATTTTTAGGAACTCCATATTATTTAGCACCTGAAGTTATTTTAGGAAAACCATATGACAAATCAATTGATTTATGGACTTTAGGAGTTCTGATGTATGAATTATTAGTTGGACGGCCACCTTTTTTACCTTATGGGAATATGGATTAAGATGAAATGTACAAAGAAATTGTTAAAAATTAACCTGAGTTTGATAATGAAATTTTTTCTATTTAAGCTCTTGATTTAGTAAAATAATTAATGCATAATGAACCTTAGAAAAGATTGGGTAACTAAGGTTTTTTTCATATTAAAAATCATGAGTTTTTCAATAAAATTTAATGGGATAAAATTGCTAAAAGATGCATCGAATCACCTCTCCTACCTTTTTTGAATAAAAAACCTTCTAGACAATATAGACCTAAGTCTATTTATGAGAGTCCAATTAGAAATAAAGATTATTATGTTACTATTCCTAACTTTAGCTTTACTAGAGATGAATCTTTGAATTATTGAAATTATTTTGTTTATAAATTTCTCTTTTTTTTCTACTATTTTTTTATTAATGCTTTTAACAATACATAAATTAATTTAAAATATAACTATTTTTGATATTATATTATTCTGTTTTTACTTTATAACTTTTTTATCAATTTTTAGTATAATCTGTTTATTCTTTTATAAATTTTGAATTCATTTACAAAATAATTTAAATTTTAAACTATTAATTACTAATTTTTTAAGTAAATATAAAGGCTTATTAGAATCATAAAATAAAACTTAAGTAATTAGTAAAGAGTGGATATAAAACTAAAAATTTAATAAGAATAATTATAAAATTAAAAAAATTATGTATAAGCTGAATATATTTTATGTTTTAATTAATAAAATAATTATATAAGTATGTGTTTTATTATTTAAAGATTAAATTTAAAATAATCTTTGATTTTATACTTATATAAAAAATAATATGAAAAGTAAGGAATTGATTTGTGTTTTAAATAATTTCGAATATAAAAAATAAATTGATTTTTTTTTTTTTCATAAATATTCGAACAGTGATAACATTTACAATTTTTCACACAATTAATCAATTTATTAATTCTAAAAATTTTAAATTTACATAAATTTTCTTAAACTATCTATCCAAAAATCAAATACATCTTTATTAATTTTAATGTAAAAATGACCAGCTAAAACGTCAAAAATAGAATAAATTTCATAATTTTAGAAACTAAAAAACTAAAGTAAATATTTAATAAAAATACCATCTTTTTATTATTTTTCTTATTCTAAATTGTTTTATTTATTTTATTTATTTTTTTATTTCAAAATTCCATTAACATAATTAAAAAATTAATTTACAAATTAAAGATTATTAAAACAAATTAATGTATCTGAAAAAGCATCATCATTAAAAAACAAAAATCTAAGTTTTATAAATTTTTACTAAATTTGAATTTAATAAACTTTATAATATTAAATTATGCTATTATTACAACAATTATTAATAGCAAAGTTTTCTAAATTTTGAATAAATTTTAAACAAAAGGCATTATCAACATTATTTCTTTATGTTTTGAAAATAAAGTTTTTGAATTCCTATACTTTATAACTTCCATATAAAAATTTAAGAAAATTTTAAATAAAAACTTCATATTATATATTTTAAAAAATTTATTCAAAATATATTACAATCTACTTATTTTTAGAAATTTCTTAAACCAATTATTATATTAAATTTTTATCTTTTTAAATCATATGATGTCCAAATAAAAAAGTTCTTGTTTTCTCTAACTTTTCTAATATTTCATATATAATATTTTCTTAAATGTTTAATTCTTTCCAAAACTCAAAAACACTTATTTTAATTAAATAAAAGTCAATTATGCTTATTTGCATATTTTATTTTAATTTTTATACATATGTTGAAAAATGCTTAAAATTAGACATTAAAAAGCATTATATTGCTTCTATTATTTATTCTTTTTTTTCATTTTCTGATATATTTATTTATATTTAGTATTTTTATGTTAAATATTCTACAGTTTTTTCAAAAATATCTCTTATTCTTGTAAAACCTCCTAAATCTTATATTATGTTTTAACAAGAGAGTAACTCTTTAGCTTTTAAATTAAATTATTTAGTAAATAATTCGGGGTTTATTTATTATTTATTGAGTATTTCTTCACAGATTTTTAAAATTTAATCTTATATTTATTAAGGTAGTTTAAAATTTTATATCTAATCATTATTTTATTAACAGACTTATTAAAGAAAAGAAGTCAGATAGAAGATAAATTATTGCTTATTCATGTTTTAACTTTTTAAATAATTATCAAAAAACACATTCTATTCAATTTATTAAAGTATTTCATTCCTAAATAAAGGAATACATTACTAAACTTAAATATCATATTCGATATTATATTAATTAAATTCTTTATTATTATTGTAAAAATTATTAATACTATTATTATTATTATTATTATTATTATTATTATTATTATTATTATTTTAATTTACGTAAATTCTTTTTTGCATTTATTACTAAATAAAAAATTAATTATGATAACCTGATTTTGTTAGTGAATTACTATTTTATCGCAATATTCTATTATTGTTTATTTAAGGTAATTTTTTTCGACTATTAATATTTTGTCTTAATTTTATCTACTATTTATTATTTTCATATTTATCTATATCGTTAACTGAACATTTTTATTATTTTTTATTTATTTTTATTACAGGTGATTTCTATTAATAATCTATATCGTTTGCTGAAAATTTTTATAAATTATTTAATTTTTTTATCCATGTTTTTTTCGAGCTATAACTTTTTTCATTTTCAAGTTCAAAAAGCGGAAAACTATTATTATCATCTTTTTGTTAATTAAAATTAACTATTTTTTTCAAATTATGGTCTTTAACATATTTATAGTAATTTTTGTATAATTTTTAATTATGTTAATAAGTTTAGTCAGCTTAATATTAATCTAAATATAGCATTTTTTAAAAACATTTGATATTTTTCTTAGTTTATTATATTTCCTAAATTTTTTTTTTTTTAAATTATATTTTAGCTAATCTTATTTATTTTTGAATTAAATAGTAGATTGATTATCATCTAATCTTATAAATTATAATTTTTGTTTAACTTCAGAAAGATCATCTGAATTAATATTTGTATGAGTAGAATTATAGCATTTTTTTCTTTTTTTGAATTTAATTTATTATTAAATTTAAGTACTTGATTAAGGTTTAGTGATTTATTATTAAATAATTTAATTTGAAGTTTCGATATTTTTAAGAGAGTTATTTTCAAAATCTAAATTTGTAAAAGTCGCTAATGATTTTATTTAAATTGGCTTTTTTTATTATATTATTATTTTTGCTTTTCCCTATATTTTTTAAGGACTATTGTTTGCTGATATGTTTTTTCTTACGAACAGATTATTTTCTTACGAACTTAATAATTATTAACTTATTATTCTTGATTTCATATTTATTTATAATTTATAATTTATAATTTACAATTTTTAATTTAAATATTTTTTTTTATATATAATTTATTAATAAATTATCATACACTAAATAAATGCGTAAAATTTAGATTTAAATACAATAACTAATAAAAGTTTCTTAATTATAGTTATTATTACGTGAATAAAATATAAGCCAATAAATATAAAATTTAAATAAAGAAAAATTTTAATATTTATTTTAGTTAAAATTTTTAATTAATACATTTTTTTAAAATTATTTAATATTATTTAGTTTAATTGCTCTTTCTAATATTATAATCTAAAAAATAATTTTTTATATTATAATATTAATAAATATTATTATTTAAATAAACAAATTAAGTATAAAAAGAATTATAAATATTTATTAATGAGTTATGTTAGATAAAGTATTTTACAAAGAAAATAAAAAACGTTTTCTTATCATAATTAAACTACTTTGGTAAATAATTTTTATGCTTTATTTTAAAATCTAAAGTAGGACATATAGTTTCAATAAGAAAAACAAAAAATTGATTTAAAAAAATAACAATAAGATTAAATATAAAGTTATAGATATGTAGTTTTGAAGGATCTCGACAAGAAAAGCAATAAATTCGGTAAAAAATTAATTTTAATTTTTTTAATTTTTTAATTAAATATTAAAGCTAATAATATAAATAAGAGCTTGAATATTTATCAAAAGTAAGATAAGACTATATTTAAAATTAAAAGAAAAAAGACTAAAATGTAAATAAATAAATTAATAAATATTTGATGCAACAAATAAAAGTAACATATTATTTTTATTTAAATAAAAAAATTATTTGATTCCCAATAAAGTAAGATATTTTAAAGTAAAATGAAAAAAAATAATGGGAAAAGTAAATAATGAATTAAAATTTATAAGTAATTTATAACATCTTGAATATATAAATAGTTATTTATTTATATTTAATAGCTAGTTGAAGAAAAATAATAGAAACTTAAATAAGATAAATAAAAAGAACAACTGCAAGAATTATAAAATATTTAATAATCGTAAATAATTTATTCAAATTATAGATGATATATTCTTTTAAAAGTTAAATTAAGAATTTAAATAAAACAATAATAATTGTTAAATTATTATATTTATAAAAGTATATCTTATTTTTAATTTTTTTATTAGTAAAAGTACATAATAAATACATAATAATTTAAAAACATTAAAAATACAAATGCCTTATTTTAATTAATATTTATTTTAATTTAATCATGATTTTTAACTTATTTTTTAATTATTATATTTTCAAATATATATATAACAAAATTGTTTATTGTAATAATATTAAATATATATATAGCTATTTTATTAATTTTATAAATTTTATTGTATTTTTTTAAAAATTATTTTTATTAATATTAATTTCAATAATCGTCAATAGGTTCGAAAAATTATTTTCTAAATTTATTATTTTATATTTTTTCAAACTCTTCTTATTCTTCTGGTGTAGGAGGATTTCTCCATCTCCATTCTAGATCGATTTCATCTCTCGCTTCTTCAACAAACATATGCACAGCTACATCTCCAAAATCTAAAAGAAGCCACTCATCATCTTTTCTTCCTGAAATTTTAAAGGAACGTTATTAAAGATGTGGAATGTCTAATTCTCTAATAGCTTTTAATAAATTGCTTGCTATTCTATAATTATGTCTGCATGAATAGGATGATAATATTATCCCATAACGAGGTAAATCAGTTCTATTACATTCTTCTAATAAATCTATGCACGTTATATCTTTTGCTTATTCTAGCTTTTATATTTTTAATTAATTTTTTTTTTCCAATAAATATATATATTTTTATGCATATATTTATCTTTTTTATTTTTACTTCTAAAAATGCAATAACTGCTTCAGGATTAGGATATTCACCTTTTTTAAAGAAATCTATTTTTTTTTAATTAATAAATAATTAAATGTATTATTTTTTTTTTACTTTTTTATTGTTTCAATAATTATCCTCCTAGACCCCAAACAACTCCTTTTTCAGGTCTATTTACTAATTTGTTTGCATATGGATCATCTCCTTAATATAATAATGTTGAAGAAATAAATTTGATTTATTCTTTGTTTGTGATTGGTTTGCTATATAAATTTAATTCTTAAGATTCAAGTTCATTTTCATTATTCTTAAAAATATTTATTTTATGCTAATTATCTTCTTCTTATTCTTCTTTTTATTAGTTAAATATATCTTCTAATTATTCTTATTATATTTGTTTTTAAAGTGGGCCTGCTTGAAATTTTTTTACTTTTATTGGCCTTGCAAATTTTCTTATAAGTTATTAGCATAAAAATTTTTTCATCATATATAGTTTTTTTTTATAAATAAAATCTTAATTTTATAAATTAATATAATTTTGATTCTTTGTTTTTTTCTTTTTTGAGAAAAAAAAAAGTAATTCATTTTTAATATTAATATTTAAGAAAAAAAAAAATATTTAATAAAATAACTAATAATTATAAAAATTAAGATAATAAAATAAAATCTATTTTTTTTCATAAAAAAAAAATTGACAATCAATTATCCATTCCCATATAATTAGAAATAATCTAATATATATTCGAAATCGGAAAAGCACTTCCTTATCCTCTCAAAGAAATTCTTAAATGCTCTTTATAAGCGTCATTACCTTCAATTTAAACCATAATTGGTAAATTCTTTACACTATTATTTTCCACATCCTTATAAACAAACTATCCAACTCCATTAATTAAACTCAATCTATTCATATCCGGCAATCCCATAACTTTAAGACTAACCACATTACTCAAAAGCCCTCCGGCCTTCTTTAAAACTTCATGAATAGGAACATTTAAAGGTGCCGGGTTAGGGATAAAGCAGTCTAATTTATAAGCCTAATCTGAAGAATAATTTTTCCAAAATTTATCAAAAGCTTCTTAAGGCATTTCAACTCTTTAAATGAATTTATTTGTAAATATAGGTAAATGGAATTCCACTTTTTTCGCTTATCCCCCAACCGAATATTATAAAATAGCTTATGGGAAAAACACTCTAGGCTCTGTACTCATAGCTTGCATCATAATTTGGGGATTTTCATCATATTTAATAGGCGAAATGTTAAACTCCATTCCATTACTTTCATTATTGGTAATAGAAAAAGTCACATTTTCCATTTTCCCGATTTTACTTTCGAATTACATTGCGATTTTGCCCATATGTTATTAATAATCACTCTTATATTAAACTTATAATTCTGAACTCTAATATACTATTCCCATATTAGTTGGCAATAAATTTTTTATTTCATTCATATTATTTATATTAGCTATAGTTTTTAAAGCAATAGGAATAGCTACTAAATTAACCCCCTATGTTACTATACTATTAGGATTCATGTCATATAAAACATTATTTTTTAAATTTTCAATATGCTTTTCTAAAGGTAATCTGGCCTAAGGAGTCATTTAATTCATAGAAGTGCTTGCACCACCTCCCTTTGTTAAAAACTAAACAGCTTCTTGAGCTCTTCTTTGATTTTCTAAAGCTACTGTAGGATCTTGTTATTCTTTTTTAGAACCCATTTTTAATTTATAAATACGTTTTATTAATGGATTATCTCCTTATATATCTACTGAATAAGGTGGCTATTTACTATAAACTAGCTATTAAATTTATTAACTTTATTAAAGTAATGCATTATATTCAACTCCCTTTATTTTTTATTTATATTAAATTAATATAAATATATACTCTTTATTATAAATCAGGATCAAAATGTTCAGAAGCAGTTTCAAAAATACTTTAAATAATACCTGAAAGATTAGGATATCTAGCAGCTAATTTTGCGTATGCATTAAGTAACATTTGTCTTCCTTTTTCCGATGAAAGTGTATAATGTCTGTTCAAAACATCGAAAATCCTCTAAGGATCCTTTCCTGCATCTACTAATAAATTGGAATACTCCGAAATCACAAAAGCGCCTATTCGAACTAAATTTTCATGTGCATGAGGTATATTTATGCTTTAAAATAGCCTCAAAGCAGCATGTTTTTGCAATTCAGGATTGGATTCTTTTCCAAAGCCGACAATCATTTAAATAACTCGAAACCAAATATCATCTGTAACGTAATCACCTGAAGAAGTAATCAGTTTTATTATACAATCGATATACCAAATTAAATTATCGGCATATTTTTCAGCTAAAATGGCTATTTTAAGTACTAATTCTTCCCTTATTAATAAATCTACTTTTTCTTCTGCATAAGCAAGTAATTCTTCAACTATTTTTTTTGCAGTATTTTAAGTGCACATCAAATAAAGTAAGTCTAAAGCTCTTCTTTTAATCGAAATATCGTTACTTTTGAGACTTTTTAATATTGTAGATAGATGTTTTTCGACTAGTTCTTCATTATCATGTACTACCTTGCACATTACTTCTAGTCCTAAGTATTTGAAATTTGGTTCTCGAACTGAAACAAATACTCCGAGCTTTTTTATAACATCATCCATCTTTTTTTTTGGAAAATTGTCGCCGTATTGAATTATTAAGGACGTTGCTTCGAACAAAATACCATGTTGAACATTGTTTCTATTCACACTTTTTGTTATATCAACATTTATTAATAATTTGAGAACTTCCATGATTATTTTTTTCACACTTTCATCATTAGGAATGTTAAATAGACTCAATATTTTTAATAATTTGACCTATAACCATGGATTTGGACATCCATAATATTTATAATCTTCTGAACATTCCTTATTTATTACTAACTTTCCTAATAATTTCACTATCCTAGGTACTACTTCTTCAAAAAGACTAGCAGAAGTCATTTAAGCGACTCCTAAAAGAAGAGAAGAAGCTGCATTAAGGAAACTTTATGAACTAATTTCTATTTTATTTTTTTATTTTTTATTTTATATATTTATTTATTTTAACTTCCATCAAACATCTTTACTATTGCAGGAACCCATTTAGTGGGATCATATTTTTCATTATATTTTCTATACATTCTAAGCAAACACAAAATTGCTTTTTTTCTTGCATTTACTGAACATGTTCTTTCTCCTAAAGCTAATCTAATAATTTCAGAATCTAATTATTCTGTTAATTCCCTTGGAGCTAATGCACCTATCATAGAAATTGCTAAACATTAGTTTATTTCATTTGTGCTTTGTAAGTCTTATTTTATTGCTTAAGAAATAGCTTTGTATATCTAAGAATCTCCATTTTGAGAATCTTTAACTGAATCTTTTACTAGTATGCCTTTTTTTATAATTTTATTATTTTAAAATAGAATAAGATTTTTTATACCTGTAGCTATATATCCAGTATATTTTTCAGAAAATTTTGAGGAATTTATTAAATTTGCAGCTTAGAAATGTCCGAAATCAATTTCATAACCTAAGATGTACATATAAAGCATTTTCCATACATATTTTTTGCGCTAATAACCTGATATTCCTTTATTTTCGAATTTGTTTCTTATTTTAGCCAATTCTTTAGCTACTAACGATTATTCTTATTCTTTGTTCTTGCATTAGCGGATGTCTTTTATGAATTATAAAAGACCGTTCATGGTTTCTTAAGACATTATTCCTGTTTATTTATTTATATATTTTTATTTATTTTTTTGAATATTTTTTTTGTATTAATTTTATTTTTTAGAAATTTATGTATAATTATTTATTTTTTATTTATAAATTTATTTAATTGATTATAAAATATAAAAAAAATATTTATTTATATTTTCCTCTTTTAAAGTATTTTTTATCAAATTAATTATTTTTTATATATTTAATAAAATATACATATAAAAAAGATTTTCAAAAGTAACAATAACTAACCAACTCAATATATTAATTAAATATATTCGAATAAAACAAAATAATATAAATTCTAAAAAGTTAAACTAAATATATTATAAAAAATAGTTATAAACAATAATAAAAAATTATATTTTTAATTTAATTAAATTATTAACTAATCTTCATTTTATTGATATTTATATTTACAAAATTAAATAAAAAAATAAAAGTATAAAAATATGAAAGGAAAAAAAAATATATTAAAAAAAGTCATTAAAAAAAATTAAAAAATCATAATTAAATAAAAAAAAATAGCACTTAAACATAAAAAAACAAAAATGGTAAAAAAAATATATACATATAAATAAATAAATCTTAAAGCCTAAAGCTCCCAAGAAAGTCACAAAACAACAAAATAAAAAAGTAGAAAGAAAGAGAAACTCTTTATTTCAAAGCAGACCTAGAAGTTTCAGAGTAGGTGGAGACATATAACCTGCAAGAGACTTAACCAGATTTGTAAGATGGCCTAAATACGTAACTCTATAAAGATAAAAACGCATTTTACTCTAAAGACTAAAAGTACCACCTCAAATCCACTAATTCTCAAGAACATTGGATAAGAATCACACAACTAGTTTGTTCAAATTACTTTAGAAATACAAACCTGAAACATCTTAAGAAAAAAAACAAAGATTAGTTGAAGCTGCTAATAATAAAGCTTAAGGAAAAGAAGTAGAATCTAAAAAGCCTTTCGTTTTAAAATATGGTTTGAACCACATAACCACTTTGATTGAAATAAAGAAGCTAAACTTGTCGTTATTGCTCATGATGTAGATCCTATTGAATTAGTTATTTTCCTTCCTCAACTGTGCAGAAAATAGGGTGTTCCATACGCTTTTGTTAAAGGTATTTTATTATATTTTTTACATTTATTAATCTAACATATCATTAATAATAAATAATAATCATAATTATTCATTTTAATTCACAAAAAAACCTTACCAATGACCCCATTTTTTTAAAAATTTTTAAAAATAAAATAAAATAAAAACGATATGAAAAGAAAAAAATATTTTTTTCTTTTGAAATATTGTTTTTATTGATAATTAAATATTATCATTTCTAAAAAAAAAATTAATTTAATAACATTTAATAATTAATTTAGGTAAGGCTACTCTTGGTTAATTAGTTCATAAAAAAACTGCTACTGCTGTAGCTCTCACTTCTGTGAGACCTGAAGTAAAAACAAATAATTAAAAACTTAATAACAAAACAATTTGTATTTTTTTTATAAAAAATAGGACAAGGTTGCACTTGATAACTTAGCAAGCACTTTCTTAACTAATTACAATAACAACGACGAATTAAGGAAAACTTGGGGTGGTAACATTCTAGGAGCTAAATCCCAACACAGAGTTGATGCTTAGGCTTAAGCTGTAAAAAATGAATAACTTAAAAAAGCAAAACTTTGAAGAAATCTTTACAAATTGCTTGAATTTATATGCTTTTTATAAATATATTTTTTTATATTTTTTAAAAAAATATTTTATTTAAATTTTTGCATTCATTTATATAATAATTTTAACTTTTATTTTTTAATAAAAATTATTTTATCATATAAATATATGTTTAAAATCTGTTAATATCATTTTCATTAAAGCTTCATTTTCTAAAAATG
Source organism: Ichthyophthirius multifiliis (assembly GCF_000220395.1). Classification (NCBI taxonomy): domain Eukaryota; phylum Ciliophora; class Oligohymenophorea; order Hymenostomatida; genus Ichthyophthirius; species Ichthyophthirius multifiliis. The sequence goes on from NW_004086960.1 coordinate 26,335, forward strand.
AAATGTGGGCAGCTCTACCAATCATATTATCAATAGTTTAACCTGGAATTTCAAAAGAAACATCTACTCTATGAATTCTATCACTTTGTACGTTTTTGAAAATTCCTTCAAGCATTTAATTATATATTTCTGAATTTCTTAATAAAAATTTTAAAATTTTAAAATAAATTATTATTATACTTTAAATCTTTAAATTAACCAGGAGTTTATTACATTCTTGCAGAATAAAATGGCACATAATAATCCTAAGGTGAAGAAAACAAAATAATATGCTTAAAAAACTTCAATCCATATTTAAAAGCCAATCTATAAATAAAAGTATCTTCTATTTATTTTGTTTCAGCCATTGTCATTTACTTCAAACTATATGTATTGTTCCATGTTTTCATAAACCATAACCCTTGTTTTTTTTGTTAAGCATGTTATTTAAATATATATAAAAAATACCTGCATTAACCATTTTGCTTTAACTAAACATGAATCCAAGATGTGGAGTAGAAAAAGTAATAAAAGCATGAAAATATTATTCTAAATCTTATAAATGTGGTAAAGCACTTCTTATAATTAATCCTCCTAAAGAATGTCCGACAAAACTTAATCTTAATTTAAAATAAAAATATTTTTTTATCATAAATTTAAATACCTTTATAACTTTTTACTACCTAATTAAGCATTTATAAATTATCTAACTTCTTTAGCTAAATTAAGCCCCATGATCTCAATATCACAATCTGTATCATTTTCATTAGAACATGAATGTAAAAATATCGCATCCATATGATTTATATTGATATTATTTGCGAAAAGTTTTAAATCATAAGAACTTCCTTAGAAACCATGTTAAAACACAATCACATGTGCTTCACTTTTTTTTTTTTTTTAAAAAAAGAAACAATAATAATAAAATGGTATATAATATAATATAAAAACCATGTTTTTAAAGGAGCATCTTATATTTCCTAAACAATTTTAGAATTTTTCAAAATATAGATCTCATGGAAAATAATAGGATGAAATTAAGCTTTAGGGATTAAATTAATATCTTCAACATTTAAGGGGTCTCTATTTTTATAATATTCATTTTTTCGGACTTTTTCAGCTTATTTTTTATGATTTTGATGAGTTTAGGTTTAATTTAGATTATAAAAATTATCACATAAAATTTCGTATCTAAAAATACTTTCTCCCCATTAATCTTCAATTTTGATCTTGTATTCATTGTAAAGTGTTTAAGTAAAAGTAATTGTATTTTCTTTTAATAATTGAACATATTAATTCCATAATAAAAATTAACATCCAGACAATTCATTAATTTCCTATTATAAACTAAGAACTAGTTATTTAGACTATTCTTTTTAGTCTAATTAATATTAGTCTGATATTTTTACTTTTTAGTTTATTAATTATTGTTCATCTAGTTTTTTTTATGGTCTAGGAATTTAATCTAATATTTATTTAAAATGTTACTAATCTATAATTGTCTTCTGATATATATTTACAAAGTGTTAATAAAACTTCTTATTATCTAATATAATTTACCAAATATATATATTATAAAATTCATCAACTAGCTTTGGTTAATCTATTTAAAATTTTTAAAAAATATTATTAAAAAAAAATTACATTGATATGTAATTGCTTCAAAAAATTATTCGAAATTTTCTGCCAATTGATATGCATTTAAATTTTAAGCTTACTATTTATCTTATACTACTTATAATTTCGAATTGTTAATCCTAAATTTATATCCTTTATTTTTATTTTATTTAAAAAATAAAAATATTTTTTTGAAAAAAACCTATCAAAGCAGTATGGATAGTAACATTTAATTAAGAATAATAAATATCTGTAAAATGAACAGGAATAAATTCTCTTATTCCTTAAAACGAATTGTGCAACTTACTTTCGAATTTTCCTACAACTTTAAAGTCTTTGTAATCATCATCCTTTTATTATAAAATAAAATAAATAGTTTTTTATATCGTTAATAATCAAAAAATGAAAAAAAATTACGAAAACATTTGACAATGATTAATCTGTTGTCAATTATGATAATTCTAAATGAAGTAAATCTATAAAAAAATAAAAATTATCTTCATTATACACAGGGAATGCATCAATTTCAGCTCTAAAATGGCAAATATCATCCAAATCAACAATTTCATCCATATATTTAATTACAAAAGCTTTTGAATAAAAATAAATATCATATAAGCTTGAGTCTTATTTATATTTTTAAACCATTTTTTATCTAACCTTTTATTAATCGATTTTAACTATATTATATGGATATGAATCTAATTTTTATTCTCCATTGATTTTTTATTGTATATAACATCTTAACACATACACTCCTTAATGATAAATATTTATATTTCTAAAACTTTCCAAATGAACTAATATTTCTAGTTATGCCTTTAATGACATTTATAAATATTTTTATTTGATTTTTTTAATTTATTTTAAATTTTTTTATATTATTTATAAATTAATTATATACTTTATTTACTTTTTTTTTTAAAAAAAAATAGCAGAATAAAATATTATTTTATATCTCTCATTATAAATTCCTTTTTAAATATTTTTATTTCTTATTCTACACATTAAAAATAATTTTAATATTCTATTGTAAAAAAATACAATGAATAACATTTTTATCAAACGGATTTATAAAATTAGTTTACAAATATTTATATAGTGATACTTTGATATAATGTAAAAATAAAAGGTTTTTATATTTATTTGAAAGAATATTTAGATAAAGACATCCAAATAAGCTTATTATAGAAATTTATTATTGAAGAGTAAAGTTTTATAAATAAAATAAAATTTTAATTTTTTCAACATGATTAGATATGGAACATAGATTTATAAAAATCATATAAACTATAATAACTAAACGATGACTAATTAAGCTTTAATTTAAAATTTAAAATAAAAAATAAATTATTAAATGATTTTGTATTAAATATTTATAATTTATAATAAAAAAAAAAAAAAAATGTCTTAAAGATAGAATATTTTTATTTAAACTAAAATTAAATATTTATCATATATAAAAAACATAAAAAAGCATTTTTAAGATTATAAAATTAATTTATTTTTATATTTTTAGTTTTATATTATAATTATATAATTAAAATATTTTTATTAATTAAATTTATTTTTAAATAAATATTAATGAAATAAAGAAGATTTGAATTAAAATTAAATTTAAAATCCATTAAATTTATAATTTCCTAAATAAATATTTAAAAAATTCTGTTTACGATTTCAATAAAATTAATTATAGAGTTTAATAATGTAAAATTTTTTAAGAAATTATATAAATAAAATAATTAAACATATTTAAATTGGAATTTTATTTCAAGCATAATAAAATAAAATAAAAAGCCTATGAATTAAATATAATAAATTATCTTATATAATAAAATTATATAAATTTTTAACTTATATATTGTAATTGCTTAACTTTAAATTGTTGATAAAACTATTATAACAATTTAAGATTTAGGAAAATTAAATTTAAAGTAAATGGTAAATATATTTATTACTATAATTCACAAATAAATTATTTTATTAAAAAATCAAATATAATAATAGAGTTTATAATTTATATAAAATATGTTTTAATATTTATTTACAATAAATTAATAAAGAAATTGAAGATAATGAGAAAATAAATCAAACCATATATTTACATCCTTAAAATTAAATAATCAAATCATATATTTATATCCTTAAAATAAATAATCAAATATAAAAAATATTCATGATGTTATTTATCAAATAAATAATTTAAATAATCTAAAATAAAATTACAAATACAAGTAAAATATTATAGCTTAGAAATACAAATTTACTCATTAATATTTTTTTAAAAAAATAATAAATAAATTTATAATATTTAATATAAAAATAAAAATGTATATATATAATATTTTAATAGTTTAAATAATTAATATTTATTTCAATTTATTATTTGAATTAAGATAATTATATATATGGTAATAAAATTGATAGTTTAAAACTATTTTTTGCGTAATTTTTACTAAATATATCAAAAAATATATAAACTTTAAAAAAGAGTATCTCTAAATAATGTAACATCATTTTTAACTAATAAATTAAATAATTTTAAATTGTTAATAATTAAATTCTTTAAAAATTTAATTTAATAGTTAAATAAGAAATCATTTTTTAAATATTTTAAATAGTTGAATTTCAAGTACTGTTTGTTCAATTATAATATATTTTCTATTTATTTAATATTTTTTTATTTAATAAAAAAAGTCTCGAATAAAAAAATGAAGGTCGAATTAATATAAATATTTCATATTTATAGAGGAAATTCCGAGGCTTAATAATTTATAAGAACTATACATAAGCATATATTTTACAGCTATACAAAGCTAAAATAATTTGAAGATAATGAATATGATGAAGAAAAAATTGAATATATGGACATGAATATTCAAGAATAAGCTTTATTGTAGTTTGAAAAAAATGTTAATTATTTATTTAAGAATTTTTAAAAATTTAAACTTTGAATGCTTTAAGATTTAAATTTGAGTATATAATTTTATAATATATAATTTTATTTTTATTTTTAAAAAAAGAGATGATATAGACAAAGAATAAAAAGATTTTATAATTTTTTTATTTATTTTTTAAATATATAAATTGAGTTAATTTATAAAATTAGAACTAAAAATAATTTTAGAAGACCTTTGTGTATTCTGTACTTTTATACATTTAAATATTAATTTTTAATAAAAATATATGATATAATATTAAATTGATTTTTTTTTTTTATATTTTCATCATTAATTATAAAAGAAATTATAAATATTAAAAAATAAAATATTTTTTTTTTATTTACTTGTATATTTTTTTAATTTTTAGATGATATTTAAATATTATATTAATATTTTAAGTAAAAATGAATGAAAACATATCAAGAAATGATATGATATAATGGGTTAATAATACATTAAAAGTAAACTAATAATAATTTTTAAAAGCTTTACTATTATAAAAATAGCTTAGAATTACTAAAATAGAATAACTAGGAACAGGTGCAATATATTGTTAATTATTCGATATTTTATTTCCAGGCAAGATTTAGTTAAGTAAATTAAATTGGAAAGCAAATTAAGAATATGAGTTTATAAATAATTTTAAAATTTTATAAACCGGATTCGCTAAATTAAATGTTCCAAAGCCATTATGCGTATAAAATATTTAAATTACCCAATATATGATTAATATGTATTTCTTTTAAAAAATAAAAAAAATAGATAGAAAAATTAGTAAAATGCAAATATTAAGATAATATAGAATTTGCATAATGGTTTAAAAAATATTTCGATTAACATAGCGCTAATATAAATATTTAAGAATATGATTCTGTACAAAAAAGAGGAAAAAATGAAGTTGATTTTAGTTTTATAAATATAACCAGTTAATCAAAACCAAAAAAATAAAGTGTAAATATTGGTGAATAAAATACTAGTAACAATAGTACAATGTAGCCTAATTAAAGTCAATTCGCTTCTCCTACTAAAATATCAAATTTAAATAAAAATTTTGAATAGTAAGATAAAATTTCTAATAAATAATAAGAAAAATATGAAGAAATTAAAAATGTTTAAGAGAATAATTAAAAAACGGATAAATTTAAACAATGAAAAGATAAATTTAATCTATGCCTTAGAGTTAATAATTATATTAAATAAAAAATAATAATAAATTTAATAATACAAATATTAAAACATTAAACATTTCCAAAACTTAGAAAGTTAATTAGAAATATCTGAAATTGAAAAAAGCTTTTATTTTTCGAAACTAAAAGATATTGATTTTTTGGTTGATGTTTATTCAGAATTAAGCTAAAATGATACAAAACTACATGATTTAATTGATAAGATAAGAAAAATATTATATACAACACCCGATAAAGAAACTAATATAGAAGAATTAGTCAAAATATAAAATAATTAAGAAGAAATTTGAAATAAAATAATTTAACGAAAAAAAAAAAAAAAAGTCCACCAAAATAATAAATAAAATATCAAAAAAGTTTTTTTATATATTTTATAAATTAAAATATATATATTATTATATACAATATTTTTTATATCTATTTTTTTTTTTATAATGTTTTTATTTTTTTTGAATATTTATTATTTTTTGTTTGTGTTTTTATTGGAAAACAATAATATTTTATCATATGCATTTACAATCACATAAATCTTCGTTTTCATCAAAATCGTTTTTATTTAATTATTTCCAATTTTCTATAGGAATTACTTTGTATAATTTATCTTCTTTAAATTTTATTTTATGCTTTTTAAATTCCTTACTTATTTATTCTCCAAATTTGTCAAACCTTTGAATTTATATATATTTTTTTGAATTTTTTAATATTGATCTTTAAACTATTTCTTAAGATTTATTTTATATTTCATCTTCACAAATATATTGTTCATTTAATTATAAAATCTTTATATTATCATATTATTAATACTATATTTTTTCTTGATCATCTATTAATTTCTATTATAACTCTAGTTATGTTTAATTGTTTATTATGTTGTTTGATTTAGGGCTATATTTTTAAAAAGCATTTGTCTCTAAATTAACTAATATTTATCCTTTCATTTTTTGTATGACGTATTTGTACAAATGAAATTTATTAAATTATTAAAAAAAAAAAAAATTATTGAAAAATAAATAAAAAAGAAAAAAATTAAGAATTAATAAAATAATAAGAAGAGTTAAAAAATAAAATAACTATAAAAATAATTTTAAAAACTATTCGTAAATATATAATAAAAATAAAGTGTAAATTGTATTATATCTTAATAATATAATTATTTTGGATTAGTTTAGATTTGATTAAATAATATACTAAATATATATTTATAGTATATGATTAAATACTAATATATTATTTAATTAGTTTTATTTTTAATAAATATTATTTTTATTTTAATTTATATTATTAAAAAATAGATATTTTTTAAAAATTAAATGCTTTCAATTTTAAATAGATTTTAATAAATATATTTATTGTTGAATATCTTATATTCAAAAATGAATTTTTATAATTAAAAATAAATAAAAATTATTTATACATCTATTATATTTTAATTTTATATTATTTTTAAATAATATAAATTATATAATAATTCTTTATAAATCACTCCACATAATAAAATAAATCAAATTTTATTTACTAAAATTAAATTATTTATAACTATTTTTATTTTATTCTATATATTTAGCATAAATGAGTGAATATAAAGAAGAAGATAATTATTAAGATTACGACGATGAAGAAGAGTATGAATATTACGACTATGATGATGAAAATATTTAAGATAATAATCAAAGTAAATTATATATATATTTTATAAATTTTAAATATATGTTTTTTTTTAACTATTTTACAAGATTGTATATTAAAATTTTAAAATAACTAGTATACTTCTATTGAGTATTCAGTTTTAAGAGAATAAATAATTCAGAAAATAATATAAATTTAAAATAATTATGGCATTACATTTGGAAGAGCAGTTTTACTTTTTAAAATAAATGACTATCAGTTCATTGACGATTTCAATATTCCAAGCAAATATATTAATGATATTTATATAGAAGAAGATAGATAATTATAAAAATAAAAAAATTTAAATGTTTTTTTTAAAAATACAAAATAAAAAATAAAAGCAAATTCATTTTTTATAAAAAAAGAAATGCTTATTATGTGGCGATATTTTTAAAGAAAACAAAAAATATAGTTTAGAATGTTTACATTATTTTTGTATAGATTGTTTTGGTCAATATATTAATTACAGTTTTTAGGAAGGATAATACATTATATTTAAAACATGTCCTCTTTATGGATGCAAAGAAAGAATAGGATTGTAAGAATATAAATAATTTTAAATTAACATTAAATTGAAGTCACAATAAATTTATTTTAAAAAATGTTTTGAATTAATGTAACCATGTAATTTTTTTTTAAAAAAAAACATATAAAATAAAATATTATAAAAAAGTACTTATTATGCCCTAGTCCTAATTGCTAATATGTATAAGCTTGCTCATTCAAATCTTCTTTAAAAGACTGTTAGCATAACATAACGTGTAAATGTAGTTGTAACTATTGCAATTTGGTATAAAAAAAAGAAAATATATAAAAAAAAATTAAAATAGTGTTTTGGTGATGCTCATCTTCCATGCAGTTGTGAAATGCTAAAAAACTGGCTAATATTACTCGGAGGTAAGAGTTCTGAGAATTTAAATGACACTTGGATTAAAATGAATACAAAAGACTGCCCTAAATGCAAGACTCATATATAAAAAAATTAAGGTTGCATGCATATGAATTGCAAAAATTGTAATTTCCATTTTTGTTGGCTTTGTAGGGGAGAATGGGTAAATCACGAAAGTTTTTATGAATGTAACAAATATAAACCTAAGGTTGAATAGAAAAGTGATGATGAAATAATGCTGGAAAAATATACTTTTTTTAGTGACAGGTTTACTGAGCATATTTCAAGCATCAAGTTTAGTTTAAAAGAAGCACAATAAAAAATACAAGCATTTAAAAGTTATGAATAAGTAATCAACTTCTAAGAAAATAAATTTGATGATGGAGAAATGATGTTTTATGAAAATGCTTTTAACCTTGTATTGTAAGCTAAAAGGGCTATAGCATATACTTATCCTATTGGATATTATATTTAAGAAAACAAAAGGGAATTCTTCGAGTTCTAGCAAGGATAAATAGAAGGGTAAGTAGCTAAGTTAGAGGATATTATTACTTAAATTGACTTTAATAATTTTTTTTAAGATAATTAAGATTGTTAATTCTTAAGTAATAGTTTTTTGGCCTATAGGTAAAAGGTTATTGATTTAACATCTATTCTTTAAAAATATTTAAATGAAATACTGAGAGATTTTAAAGATGGTTATATATATAATTGTTTATTTTAATTATATTTTTTTTTTCACTTTAAGAATTACCTTAGTTAAAGAAAACATAAAGCAAGTCATTGAAATAATAACCAACTTTTACAAAAACAAATAGTAGAAAAATAACCAAATAATGAGTTTAGGGCGTTTATTTATTAAATAAAAATCAACTCAGATTGGTTGCTTAAATTTAATTTATTAAAGTTAATATTAATATAAATAATCTTTAATATTAGTACTTATATTTATTATTTTTTAATATTAAATAATATTATTTAAAGTTTTTACTCTTAATAATTATTTTATTTTAATTTAATATAAAAATTCAAACAAAAATAATAAATTTTATTTTTTATATTTAAAATTAACTTGATTAAATAATAAAATTACTTTATTATTAATAATTTTTTAATTTTATTATATAATTTATTAAAAGATTTATTTATGCAATAAAAAATATTTGTTTTATTATTCACTAATCAGTATTTACGAAATCGTTAAAATAAAATAATAAATTTTCATGAAAATTTATGTAAGCTAAAAAAATATAAAATAAATTTATTAAGATCTTAAATCATTATAAATAATTAATAATATTTTAAAGAAAAATAAATTTGAATAAATAATATGTATAATATATATATATATATATATATATATATATATATATATATATATATATATATATATGTTAAATAAAAATGTATTCTATTTTCCATATTCTAAACTAGATGATGAAATTTTCTATTTTTAAGTTATTTTTGAAAAACATAATTATAAACAACCACACTCTTCGTTAAAATTATAAATAAAAATAATTACTTTAATATTTAAAAAGTAGTTTTTTAAAGCAAGAAAGTTAAAATTTAAAATAATAATAATATTCTTTTATAACTTCAAAAATAATTATAAATTTATTTTTATAATAAATAAGTTTAATTATGTTCATTTTTATTTGATTAATTTTTAAATTTTATATAATGAAATACATTATTATTATCTTTTTGTTATTGATTTTATATGATGAGATTATATTTATCACTTTTTTGTTAACTTAATTAAATATTCTATATTTTTATATTTTCGATTAATATTTTGATAGATTATTAATGAATAATTAATTTTTAATGTTGTTTCTTATTATTATACCACTAAAGAATTTAAATAATATTTTAAAAAAATATTTAAAATTAATAAATAAAAAGAAAGTAACTATCATTATGATTATTTCTATTTCAAAAAAACTAAATATACTAATATTAAAGACTTTACATTAAACAAAATATAAAAAAATATTCAAAATTAAATATTTACTTAGAATCAAAGAAACTTTTCTAATAAATAATATAAAAGGATAAATATCATTAATATTAATATTTAAGATAAAATTAAATTTATTCTTAATAATATTAAATAAATAAGGAAAAAATATTCAATCAAATTATAACTTTAAAAAAATGATTAAAATATAATTTTAAATGAATTTATTTTAATAAAAGTATACTAAGATTATATTAACAGATTAAATAAAATTTAGAACAAAATATAAAAATTATTATATTATCTTTTGTATTATTTATATTATACATTTTTATTTAAATACAAAAATTAATAAAAATAATAATTATACTATGTATAAAATTAAAAAATGTTAAAAAAAACATTAAAAAATAAAATATTAATTTTTATAAACATATGCATAATATTAATATTTTTTTTTAACAATTTTTTTATATTAATAATAAACCTATAGAATTAATTTTGTAATAGTAATATTACGTTTTAAAGATTTACATAAATATATTATAATCATAAGATATTAAAATTATAAAAATAAAAATCAATTATTCAGATTTTAATATTTTATTAATATGCATGTCTATTGCGTTTTTTTAAAAAATTATATTATCAAAAAAAATCTATAAATTCACTTTCATCTAATTAACTATCCTAATTATTCAATCTTAAACTAAAATAAGAAACAGGCTATATGGGTATTAATTCTTCTTGTATAAAATTATATTATGGTTATGTATTAATAATATTTTATGAATCAAAAGGAGATTCAAATATAGAACTATTTAATCTATTATTCCATGTTCCTAGTCTTGATAATTAATTTCTTTAAATAAATCTAAGTATGCTTGATTAACGAATTTCATTATTTTCTTCATTATTACTATTATTATCCTACAAAATGTTATTCATTTAAAAATGTTAACCTATTTATTTATCAATTGCTAATTGATATAGATCATTCAATAATTTTACAAATTCCGAAATTCTTTTTTTTTGTTTTTAACTTTTATTTTGATTTCTTAATTAATTTCTGATTTCGAATAATTATGCTTTTTCAATGTTCTTGTCTAGGACTATTGTATTTAAAACTTTACTTAAATATGATTTCAAACTTTGGCGAATTTAAAGCTAAAATATTCTATTTTTGTAAAATTATAATACGTGTTAATTTCTTTCTTATTATGATTGTTTTGTATGTATTTTGGATTCTTACTTTTATTTTTCCTTTTATTATTTTATTTTATATCCCATTTTTTTAAATTTTTTTTAATCTTTGTTAGTTTTTAATTAAAATATAATTTAAATAATTATATTAAATTAGGTAAACATTTTTTAAGTATAACAAATTTAAAACTAAATATATTTTCTTATAGAAAAATTTAAATTTGATTGTATTAGTAAAAAAAGAATTATTCTCGATATTAAATAAATAAAATTTTTTTTGATGTTTAAAAAACTAATAATATTATACTATAGTAATATTATATTTATATATATATACATTTTAAATTTGATAATTAAAATATTTAAATAATTTTATTTATTTTAGAATAAAATGTAATCATTTTTAATAATTTTTTATTCCTTTTTATGATTTAAATATTATAAAATGGTATTATATTAAAAAAAATTCAACCATAAAATATATTTCTTACATTTTATTAAAATAAATACTAAACTATCTAGAAAATAGAATAGTTATTATCATTTTTAAATAGAATTCTAATTTTGGTATTATCATTAAGTTAATATAAAAAAAAAAATTTAAATTATTAATTTTAATTTTTTTCTTTTTTTTTTCTCATAAAATTAATAAAAATATAAATTTAGCGAAAAAAAAAAAAACATATATATAATTTAATTTTTTATCATATTTTCATATTATGACTATTATTAATTGGAAAGAAATCATATTATTAATTATTTAAGCATTCTTTAACATATTTTTCAATCCTATCACATTAATTAAATTATTTCGAATTGATATAAATTATATAATTTAGATAATTAAAAATATTATGTTCCATATTTATATGGGTATCCCAATCAAGTATTTTATCATCAAAATATTTTTTAAAAATTCCACAAACCATACATTTTTCGGTATTACTTTTTTCTTTTTTATGTTTAATTTCTCTATATTCGGCATAAGAATCAATAATTTACCCTAAAAAAGTATTAAGCATCAAAAAATTAATAAAAATCCAAAAAGTTAAATCAAAGAAGAATCTTTCCCAATAATCATTTTAACCTATAATTTTTATAATTATAAAAAATTAAATTAAATATTTATACTTTTATCGATATTTTTTAAAACTCCGTGAATACCTTAAGGATTAATTAGACCTTATAAAATATTAAAAATAAAAGTAGTATACATATATTCATTAGTTGTATTATTATAAGCTGATCTTTAAGGATAATTTCTGTCTAAATAAACTTCAGAATAAGAAGATTTTAAAATTAAAGATGCAATCAAAGTATAAACATAAATAATAATTATTGTAGCAAAAACAATTTAAGCGAATTTCTTATAGTTTAAAGTTAAAATTTTATAGAGTTGGTAAAGACTACTGCTTCTTTTAAATACATCTAAAAGTAATATTGAGAAAATTATTTTACTATATATAGCTAAAAAAGATAAAACAAAGTAAAAAACATAATATAATATATTTATATCTGAAATATAAGCTTTGATAATATTTTATATTTTAATCTATTTTTAAAATTAATTTTAGTACTTGAACATTAATTTCGGATATCTAACAATAAGCTCTATTTATAAAGTACAAAATGATAATATTAGATGAGTTATGAAAAATGCTAAAAATGTCTTTTTTTTAAAAAAAAATAACTAAATATATAATGAATATATATACAAGTTCGCTTTTTAATGGTAAAATAGAATTATTTTGACCTTCAAAAGTCATACTTATTAAAAATATTAAATTTATTATAAAAATAAATAATAAAGTTATATCTTTTATAATATCAGAATTTTTAATAAAAAACTGCAATAAAGGATATTGTTAAAATTTTTTTTCTTGAGATAATGAATATTAAAAATATTTACTTTCGTTAACTATAAATTCTAAATTATTCTATGTTTAAATTTTTTTTATTTTTAATTTTTTTTTTTACTTTATCATATTAATTATAAGCTTTTTCTTAAAAATCTTTCTTTATATTTTAGGTTATATAATGTGATAAAAAGGGTAATTTAAATAATACTTTTACTCTTTAATTATTTTAAACTATTTCAACCATTCCAATAAATCTGGAATAAAATTATAAACTTTAATTTATAAATTATATTTCCCTTTATATTATCTAATTATATTATTGATTAATATTTATTTTCTTTTGCTAAAAATCTTCAATTTATTATTTAGATGCCTAATTATCTTTTAATGTCTAATAAAAAAATATAATTATATAGCTTATTTAATTTTTTTTTTAACCGATAATTCGTCATTTATTTCTGAATTGTCTTATTATTTTAATGTCTTTTTACTTGTAAATTTATGTCTTTGTAAATTAATTTTTTATTTAATTTCTTTGCTTATTAACAACTCATTTGCTAATTTTTAAAATTTAAAATTATTGTTATTTATTTATTCATCTTTTTATATTTTGAATATTGATAAATAAAAATTTGATTCTGTATATAATTTACTTTAATAATTCTATTATTTTAAGCCTTTAAAAGGTAATAAGAAATGTATATTTTCATTTTTATTTGAAAGTTTTTAAATTTCTTTTTATTCAATTTAATTCAAAATATGATAGATTAAGATAACAAATTCAAATGATAACTAAAATTTAATTATTTTTTTAAATAAATAAAAATTAAAAATAAATACATTAATTAATAAGTTATCATGAAAACTTAAATATTATTTGTAACAGTAAGAATCGGAACAACAAGAATGATCATTTAATTTATTACAGAATTATTATTTAAAAATAAGATTTAATCTATAGTTTATTTTATTAAAATATGTATAGGATATAATCGAACATATTTTTCTTATATTAAGTACTTCAAGAAGTTAAATTAATGCTTCCTAATTATTTAAATTAAAAACTATACTATATAGTAAATTAACACAATTAAGAATAGTTTAAAGTTTATAAATATCTCTTAAGTTTTCGCCATGAAAATCAATTAAATTATCACAAATGATATTATTTAATTAATTTAAAAAATTTTAGTTTCTCAAAAGAACTATTTTATTTTATGAATTGATTGAATTACACATATTCATTACACAATCTATACAATAATTTATTAAAGAGCAATATCTTAAATTTTTTCCTTTGAAAAAGTCAAAATATTTATCTTTAAATTTCGATAAATTGCTTATAAAATATAATATTTCATCTACTATGTTTACTGATGTATATATTTCTTATTTATCAAATTTCTTTTTTTTAAAAAAAACATAAAATAAAATATTTATTTAATTTTTTTTACTTATAATCGATAAAAATTCTAAAATTAATTATCTGATATTTCGCATGTTTTTTTTATAAAAATAAGAATTTAAATGACTATGTTTTCTCTTATTTATAAATAAATACAATTATCTTATATAGATAATATATAATTTGTTAATGATTATTTAATAAACTTTAAAAAATTATTTGTAATTTCTATATTTTAAGGCTATTATAATATATTTATTAGTATTTGTGTTGATTATTTAGGATTAAGTTTTAACAATTCATTTAAAATTTTTAAAATTATTTCGAAATTTTACAATTCTTTTTTTTCTATATTTTTATTTATATAATATTTGAATTCTTTTTTTTTATTACTATTTGAATCATTTTAATCTAAATAATTGTTAAAGCTTTAATAATCATACAAATTTTTAATCAATTAATATAAAAAATTTTCGTCTATAATAATATGTATCAAAACCTATATTTATTATGAACTTATTATTTAGTTTTCAATACTATTATTTTTTTTATTTTCTATAAAAGGTAAATTTTTATTCTTAATCAAATATTTATCAATCGAAGTATTTTTTTTGTGCTATTTTAATTGTTTTAATTTTTTAATTAAATAATATAGTATTTTAAAGTAATTTGTATCTTAAAAAGTTATTAAGAATTGTAGTTATTTTTAAAATTTCATTATATTCTATTTTTAACTTTCTTCATTTTCTTCTGAAAAAACAACCATCAATATTTATTGTGCATAATTTTCAAATTATTATTAATTTATAAGTGGAACAATCAAATTTTTATAATTATTCAAAAACTTTTACAAATAAACTGCATTTTAATCTGTTTAAGTTTTAAGTTTATTTTTCTACTTATCCTATTTTATATTAGTATTTATATATACAATTTTTTACTTATTAATCAAAATTTTCATTTAAACTTAGAAATTTGCTTAATTATTTTAAAAATTTTGAAATATTTATTCTTTTTGTTTTTTCATTAGAAAAATCATTTACGAAATAAATAATATCATCATAATTAATAAAATAATCATCATAGACATTAAAAATACCTATTAACTTAAGCATTTTTATAAATTTATTAATAAAATCATAATTTTAAATTAAAAATTCTTAAGATAGATAATCATTATCAATTCCAAAAGTACTATATATATATAATAAAAATAAAAGTGTATTAAAAATAAAATAATATAACTCTAATAATTTTTGAAACGAGAAATATTTAGAACAGATTAAATATTTAATTTTTTCAAAAAATAAATAATTAATAAATGTATTTTAATCATTATTTTTTTATTAATTTAATTATTTTTATATTTTTTCTAAAACTTATTAGTTAAAACTTTAAATATATTATTAAATATCAGTCTTTTTATATTATTTTAGTTTCTATTCCAAATCTATAATATTTATATTTTGAAGAACTTTTAAATTATTCACATTATTTTCAGAACAATTTTAAATCGGATTTTATATTAAACATTCTGATAATAAATATATTATTCCTTTAAGATCAATTTAAAATTTAAAACTTATTTTTTTTAAAATACATCTTATATTATTTATAGCTTTATAAACCTTTTTTTAATTAAAATAAGTTAAAATATTACTTTTTACTAATGTAAGATTTTCTATTAACATTTTCTCTTCATTTAATTGTTTTAAATTTTAATAATTTATTTTCATTTTTTTAATTTCTTAAAAAAATATTATTATAAAAATTAGTAACCCTTCCTTTGAATTATCAAACTTTTTATTACCGTAAATATAATCCCAATATTCACTATTATTTATTAGAATATTAAAGTTTTATTCCTTTATTTAAATAAAATATAAAAATAAATATATTTTTGAATTTTACTTAATGCTTTTTCTATAATATTTGTAATTTCTCTTCTTAATAGCTTTTTTCTTCAGCAAAGTCTTAACAATAATCCCTTACTTTTTATTAGACGTTAGTATAATAAATTTATGTTTCCTATGAAGCATTTTCAGGAATATTAACCACTCCATCTAAATACTTTAAATACAAATAAATAATCAATAAATTAATAAATTATTAATACCTTTATAAATTTTTATAAATCATTTAGTATAATAACTTAAATAATATCATTTATTTCCTAAATACTAAACTACTTATCAATATTTTGATTTTAAAAAATATATAGGTAAAATAATATTCTAGTAAAATTCTTTTTGATAATAAAAGGAGTAGATAAAGAACTCACAAATGACTTAATATCTTCATATAAAATTATTTTCTAGACTTAGATAATCCCTAGGTTATAATTTTAGACTAATAAACTAATTAAATAGCTAAGATTTTAATATAATAATATCTTAATTGAAATTTTTTCTTTTTATTTACTACAATTATCAATCTCTTAGTTAATATTTTAGAATTCAATAAATTGAAATATATTATTAATCTTTTATTATATTTTTTATAAATTATATATTTATATTTTTTTACTTTTAGTATTTTATTAAGAATAAATTATTATATTTTTTAATCTATTTTATAATTTTTTATTTCTTTATATTATTAATTAAAAAAATATTTTTAGTTTTTATTTTCTATTGGTGCTTTTAATAATGATGTCAGTAATTATGTTATGTTAATAAGTGTTTATTTACTTATATTAGCAGTGTTATTTTCTAATATATCAAATATTTTATTTAAATAGAACTTGAGTTTTTCTTATTAAGAAGAAATAGATTATAAAATAATTCCTAAAAGTTTATAAACATTTAAATCATAATTAAGTAAAATTAAAAGATTATCAAATTATTTAAATAGCATTTCTTTACAATTTTTTTTATTATTTTTACAAAAATTAACATAAAACTGAATTATTGTTTCGCAAAAATTTCTATAAAGTTTATCACTCAAATTTGATTACTTAATCTTGTTATATAATTTTTTTTATAAATTATATTTTTTAATAAAATAAAAACCTTTATAAAATTTTATAGTTTCTAATGTATTTACAAGTTTCTGATAATATCTTAAATTAGTATTTAATTAATTAAATTATTTTTATTTTATTTAATTTTTTAATTTAAATCATTTAAATAAGTATTAACTTTTATAATATTATCTTAATATTATTAATTAGGAATTTATTATTTCATATAATCATCTTATTATGAAATTATTTTATTTATTATTTTCTCTAATTTTAAAGGATTAATTATTTATTAAGCTAAAGATTTTCCTTCTAATTCATATAAAAGTAAAGTATTATTAACCCCATTTATTAATTTAGTTTTTTTTAATTCTTTATACAAATTTTAAGTATATGAAATTATATATTAGAATGTTTTAATAACAGTTTAATAAGAATTATTATATTTTTAATTATCTTAAAATTAAAAAAAATTAAATGAAATTATATATATTTTTTAAAAAAACCTTTATTTAATATAAAAAAAATAATAGTTCATCAATCTAAAATGAATCAATTTAATATTTATTATTACTTTAAGGAATATTTTAATTATTATTATCTATTTTTATTTTTATATTATTATTAATTATATTTTACGAATTACACTCTTACAAAACAGGACTTATTCCTTAATTATGATTTAATAAAGGTGTCTAAACATCATCATCTACAAAGGTTTATCTTATTATAGGATTTGAATTTTAGATAAATTAATTGTACACAAAAAATATTTTTAAAATATTTTATTTAAAATCTTCAGTCTAATATGGTTGTAAAATTTCATTTAATTATGCTTAGTATGAAAATTCCACTAATGTAAGCTGTATTTAAATATTCAACTTTATTTACATATATAATCTTATTAATTAGAAAAACTCATTTAATATTTCATCTAACTATTCATTAAATTTATTTTATTTAATTATGTTTGTTATAAATACAAATATCCAATGATTATTCTTTTTTTTAATTTAAAAATATCTTTTTAATAAAAAATATTTTACATTAAAATTTATTTGTTTTTTCTCTTTTTAAAATAAGTCTATAAATGCATATATTATGTTTATACTTTATTTTATTATGTTTTCCGTATATTATATATTTAAATATCCTAAATCGAATGTTTTCTTAGTTAATTTAAGAATATATTTAAAATAATTTAGTTTAAGTATAATGTCTTCGTCTTTCTATTTTTCTATAAACAAATTAAAAATAGATATAAATTTTATTTTTGATTAAAATAAAACCTTATTATATAACTATTGTATTTATTTAAGGATAATATTCAAATTCAGAAAGTCCTTATTCCCAAAATTAAATAATAAATGGAAGTAAAATTTCATCAAAATTTTATGTTTATCTACTAATACTTTATGCTTTAGAAAAACATTATAAAATATCACAAACTTTTCCATTTAATTTCAGTTTATTAATCTAATCAAAAACAACACTAAATTAAATATAAATAACAATTTCAAAAAAAATAAAAAAAAATACTTTCTATTTTCTTATTAATTTAAAGTTAAAAAAGGATTTATATCTAAATAGGCAGCCTCATAAAGTTAAATACAACTAGCTTTAATATCAATATAAATATCTTTATTTTATATTGCATTTAATAAATAAATATCCACAATTTCTTATGAATATATTTATTTTATTGATTTTTTATTTCTTCCTTTACATAAATTCGAATATAATATAAAAACTGATGAAATATACTAAAAAAATATTATTTAAATAGATATTTTTTTTTTTTTACATCTCTTAAATCTTAATTTTTACTAATATCTTCAAGTTTAAATAATACAATATCTTCATTTTAATTATCTTAATTACTCATTAATTCTTTTAAATCAGGATTCATTTTCAAAAATTCTAATAAATTACTTGAATTGGTAAACGCTATAGTTAATCCTTAATAAAATTATATCAAAGCTCTATTTTTTCCATTTTTCCCTTTGAAAAATAATTCATAACAACATTTATTTTAATAACTATTTTTATTATTTTAATAAAAAATTATTTAAAGATATTATTAATAACTCTTTTAAAGGATTTTAATTAGAATCTAAAATAATTAAAGAAATAAATTCAATACAGAAAATTTATTCTTAAATATTTTACTTAGATTCATCTAAATGATCTAAAACTTTAATCCATTCAACAAGTTCATCAAAATGATTTTCATTTCCTTTCGAATGACACATACTCTTTGATTCTTTCAAAAGTTTAGAAATTTATTTCGGATAAACTCTTAATTATCCAGGAAAAAAATCATCATTAGTAAATATTTAAGCCGAAGGATTTTTATTTTATTTAACGTAGAAGTTCAAAATATTATAAATTTTTTAAGGAACATTTTATAAATGTTAAAAAACAATAAATTAGGGAGATTTTTCGTTCATTTTAAAATTGAAATTGCCTTTAGGTAACCTAACTTATTTTTATTTATCTTTTGATGTTCCAGAGGTGTATTTATTTGCATAAAACATAGTATCAATTAGTTTTAATAATAAAATCAAAAGATCTATAAAGTTTTATTCTTTTAATATTTATTATTTTTTTTGATTTGATAATTAAGAAAAATTAGTTTTATCATAAAGTAAACTTTCTAATTATAAAAAATTTTGTTCAATATTTTGTACTTATTTTTTTAATTTTTTTTATTATTATAATGCTATTATATACGAAAATAAAAAATCATCTGCATTCTATTTTTATTTTTTAATTTTTTTAAAAGCTATTTTTTTATTTTTTTTACTTTATTTTTATCTTATATTATTGCAAAGTTTTGTAAAAAATAATGAAATTTTAAAAATTGGTTATAAATTAAAACTATAGAATCTAAAAATTAAACATATTAATCATTTGCAAAAATAAATTTATGCATATAAGGTTATCTTAGTCCTGCAACTTTCATTTATAAAGAAATCTATATTTTATTATTATCATTATTTTTTTAGGCATGTAAAATAGAACCATCAAAAGCATATATTTTCAAAGTTGAAGATTCATATAATTCGTTACTATTTTATAAAGATTTACTTTTTTTTACATAAAAATAAGATTCATCATCATAAACATTATATGTTAATTATATTTTTCCTGATATTTGCATTTGAGAAATAAAAAGTCTTTTAATTATATTTTAATATATATATATATATATATATATATATATATATATATATATATTTATATATTTTACCCAGTTGCTAAATTTTTTAAACGAAACTTTTCTAAACATAATAAAGGACCTCCTTAGAAATTATATTATCTTTAAATTTCCCATAATTAATAAGAAGAATTATTATTTTCTTAATCATAAGTTAATTCGTGTATATCAGAAGAATTTATTTTTTTTTTATCAAGACATTTTAATATAAAAAAAGTTTCTGTACTTTAATTTAGATGATTGTCTTCATTAGTTTAATAAATACGACAATTTTTTAAATTTAAAAATTAATTTAATTTTTTTTCTGTTACACTTAGATAACATCCTGAGTTTATGTGCTATATTTTTATTATATGACTTGTATAAAAACATTTTTTATTAGAATTTTTATTATTAATTTAACTTTAATCTAAATATTGTTTAATCTAAATTTTATTATAAAAGTTTATAAAAAATAAATAATAATTACTCTAAATTATCCTTTGTCTTCATTTGCATTTATTAAATATTTTTTTTTATTTGTTTAAGGTATTGATTAGGTATAAATTGAATCCATTATATTTCTCTTTTTATTATTTATATATAAAAAA
This sequence comes from Ichthyophthirius multifiliis, assembly GCF_000220395.1. Lineage (NCBI taxonomy): Eukaryota > Ciliophora > Oligohymenophorea > Hymenostomatida > Ichthyophthirius > Ichthyophthirius multifiliis. The sequence continues at coordinate 47,819 of NW_004086960.1, forward strand.
AAATAAGTAAATTTACATTTTATAAAAAAGAAACATTTAAAAATAACAATTAATTATAGGTTTCTTAAATATTAATAATATCAGAATCAAAAATTTGTCCCCCAATTTACCTACTTAAATCATTCGGAACAAATCTGAAAATTGAATATTGACTTGGAGTCTTTTCTAAAGTACATTCAATACATCCATTTTATTTAGCTGGTTTAAAAGGGTTTATAGTAATATATTTTTATGAAAAAGGGTGATAAATCAATACTTATTTTCCATATAAAAGTGTGTCTAATGCAATTTATCTACAGGAAAAAAACAAAATATATAAAAAAAAATCAAATTATACCCTTTAAATTCATCATTTTATAAATTTTGCCTTGGATTTATTATTTTAAAAAAACACCTTCTGAAATTTGCAACAGGATTATCTAAATTATTATGTTTTTCACTAACACATTCTAATCTATTTTTTTAACTTGCAATCATAAAGAAATAAATATTATCTTCTTTATTTTTCTTTTTTAAATATTCAAAATTTATTATTAAAAAAAAAAAAAATGTATTTACTATTTTATTGTTAATAATATTATATTTAAAATAAATAATATCGTCATAATCTAAAACTTTAATTTCTTTTTTTTTCTTTTCTTTTGTTAATATTTATTATTGAGGAATTTTATAATTAAATTTGGATTTGGTTTTAATTCTTATAATATCACTAAATTCCTAATTATCTCCTTCATCTTATTATATTAGGGTGTTTTCTATATTTCCTTCATTTCCATGATGAATATTATATGCCTAATATTATAAAATTTTCTAATTGATACATTTTTTAAATTATCCGAATAAAATATTATTTTATGGAGATTATAAATCGGTACTTATCATATTTATTATTCCACGTGGTGTTTTTGTTTACTCAATTATGTTTTTACTATCGTTTAATGCTTCTTTAATTATTGTTTATTGTTTCGTAATGATTTAATTGTTTTCTTCTATTTTTTATTAGTCTTCATTTATTTAACGATTTAAAAGTGTCTTAAAATATACACGAACTAAAACATTATCAAACTTTCGAAAACCACTTTCTACATCTTTTTTTGTTAAAAAATCAGTCATTTTTATTTTGTGTATTTATATTTTAAATATTTTATTTATTTCAAAAATAATAAATTATTTACATCTAAAATGCAAATAATTATTATTAATATAAGTTTAATTTTAATTTTAAATTTTTTTTTATAATTAAAAACAATTTTTATTAAGATATCCAAGGATAAAATGGATTTAATTTATAGTTTTTTATAATATAAGAAATATTATAGGCACTAGCAATAATTATTTAATTATAAATTACAAAATTATTAATCTCTTATTTCATTTAATACTTTTTTTAACTATATTTTTTTCAATAGTTTTATAATAAATTGACATAATTTAATTTTAGATTGTAAAAAAATTATTTCAAGATATCAAAATAAATAATATAATACAGTTTCTTTTATTAAAAAAGCTACAAATAATATTTTTTGTTTAATATTTCATAAAAAAATAATTTTATTAATTTTCTATTATTTAAATTTATAATTGATTAACATTAAAATAAAAATAATTGATCTTTTTATTATATTAATAAATAAAAATATTCCATAATTACAAAACTTGAATTTTAAAAATTGTTTAAGCTTAACTTAATATAAATCTTTATTTTTATTAATTATGCCTAAATTCATAATAATTAAAAAAAACTAGAATAATATTTAAATTTTTATAGCAAATAAATGAAAAAATATAAAAATATTTTATATATAACAAAATTAAATAAAAAATTAATCATGTTTAATTCAAATAAAATTAATATATTATTTTTTATGAATTATATATATTAATGAAAAAATTTAGATATGTAATTAATATATAATAAAATAACTCATAATTATTAAATATTATTGAAAAATAATTCAATGAGATTTTAAACAATAATAATATAATGAAAAAATAAAATAAAATAAGACTATAACCAGAAATACTCAAATATTTAAGAATAATTTAATGTTTGAATTAAAATTAAAAATTTAAAACATAAAGGAATACTTATGAAATTTAAATTTTTTATGATAAATTAAAAAAAATAGTATAATATTTATATTTATTATCAAATAATAAAAATATTGAAATAAGTAATTTTAAGTTAATGTTTGAAAAACAAATAAAGACTATAATATTTAATAAATAATATAAAAAATATTATATTTGAATATTTATAAAAATGAAAATAACTTTTTTGCTTTAGGAGATTATACAGATTAAAAAGAATATAATATTTAATATAAAACAAAATATGATTAGTCTATTACTAATAAAATAAAATTAATCTTTTAAAATGTATTAGAATATATAAAAATTTAGTTATTTTTATTAAATATAACTTTTTTATTCATTAATAAATATGATGCTGAAACTTTAACTGACTTTCACTTTAAAAAATAATTAAAATTTTGTGATATATACAGAGATAAATTAAATAAAAATATGTTAAAAATAATAATTTTAACATTATTAATGCAAATGAAGAGCAAATTAATGAAAAATCTGAATAAAATTAGATGTATTAAATGCAAATTTCATATATAAACAACTTTGTTAAATTAATCTTCAGTAATTTGGGTTCCTTAATTTCTTTTTTTTCATATTTTTTTTCACTATAACTAAAATTATATTTAATTTTTTATTAACTTATTTGGCTATCTTAAACATTATGATAATAAACCATATTATTATTTAAACTAATAACCTGTAATAATCATATTTTAAAATAAAATAAAATGTTTAACAGTAACGTCTAAAAGAACATTTTTATAAAATTTAGGAATAATTTACAAAAAACTATTTCTACCAACTTTATCAAATAAATAATTATATTTATATTTATTTTACATATTTATATATTTTTTTTTATTATTTACATATTATTAATTATTAATTTTTTTTATTTTATTTTTTTTCAAAATTTTTTTATTATTTTTAATTTTAAAATTATATGTTTTATAAATTGAATTTAACTTTATTTGTATCTTTTTTTTTCTTTAATTAATTTATTATAATAATAATTTTTTAATAAAAAAAATTAATTAAAACTAAATATTTAAAAATAAACTTTTTAAACAAAATAAATATTTTTATTTTTTAATTTAAAAATTATTTTTTTAATTTAATAAATAATTAATTTTGACAATAAATATTTAATTTGTTATTATAAATTTGGTTTTTTTATTCCTTAATTTTTTTTATAAATGTCTATTTTATTATTTCAAATTTTAGTAATTATTTTTATTTATCTATTTCAAACAGCTATTTTATTAATTCTATAATATTTTATATAAATTAATTATATTTGAAATTGAAAGCATTATGTTATTCAAATAAATATACATATATTTGTATTTTTTTATTTTTATTTGTATTAATTTTAAAAATTTAATATTTGATATATAATTATAATATTTAATATATAAAATATATAATATTTGAATTGATTTAAAAAAAAAATGAAAAAAGAATTTTATTAAAATATATTAAATTATAATTATTATTAATATATAAAAATATTATAATTATAAATTTTTAAAAATATCAAATTTATTTAATTTTCCAATTTTCTTATTCTGATTTTTAAAATTTTTCAAAAACTATTTTTTTCCAAACAAAAATCATTATAATTGAATACATAGTACCAAAAATGACAAATAACTTAAAATCAATTATATCGAAAATATAACTTGAGATAGATTCTTACCAAGCGTATCCCAAATTCCAAAAAGAATTAAGAAATGTAATATAAGTACCTCCTATACTTTAATCACAAATTCTAAAAAAAAAGCAGATTTAGAAATACTAGGAACCGAATCAAGAATTGTCTTTCCAACATTATTAATCAAAATAAGGATTGTATAGAATTTTAATTATTCAAGTGTAAATTTATCAGCAATAAAATAAGTACTAATATTCCAAACGATATTTACAATAAAGAAATAATACCAAATAGTGAATTCTTTCTTTTATTGGTTAAATTATATTGACTTTATACTTAGCATTAATGTTATTGGTATCATAAATAACTACATTGTGGCCAATAAAGATCTTTCAAATCCTTTGTGTAATAGAAGTATTTCAGAAGGGACAATGATAAATATAATTCCAAATTCAGAAATTAAAAGAAAAATAACTAAATACATAATATTTTTGTTTTAAAAAAAAGTTTTATATTTATTAACATTAATTACATTTTTTATAAAAATTTTTTTTACTAATTTACATTATTCTCTGTAATTATATGGTCATTTTATAATTAATTATTTTCCAATATTTCTTCATATTAATTTTCGTTTGTTAAAAAACAAATCACAGTTGCCAAAAACAACAAAAAAGCCATAAAAATACACATAGAATATGGCGTTAGAATAGGTTTATTAACTCCAAAAAATCTTTTGCAGATATCCTCATCGCTTAAATAAATAAAAAATTAATAACTAATAATCCCTCCCAAATCGAATCCAAATGATTAAGCAAAAGATGCATAAACAGTATTTTATTCATGCAAAACTCTAATACTTAAACTATCAACTGAAATATCCTAAATTGTAATTAATAAAATACACAAAAAACCTGTATAAGTAATTTTATCAACTTATACATTTTCAATCCAAGACTCTATATTTACAGATATAATTAATAAAATTAAGACTATTAATAGTTAAGATGGTACTAAATAGGTTTTTCGCTTTCCAAATCTTTTGGAATAAAATGTATCCATAAATGGAGCCCAAATAAATTTTATACAATATGGACTTCCTATCATGTTTAAAAATGCTATTTATTCTCCTTTAATTTTTTTTACTTGGATTAAATAATTTCTTACGAAATCTAAAAAAAAATAGAATAATAAACCTTGTTGTAAGTATAAATATAATAAAAAAATAATATTTAAAATATCTTTTTTTAATAGCTTTTTATCTTATTATTATTATATTATTTTGTCATCTTATAATGTTGTTGTTTATACGCTTATTTATTAATTTTTAATTTCTTAAGTTGGTTCTTTATTTGATACTACTTATTGGATTTCCAACTGATTTATTTAAGGCATATAAACATTATTTTTTAACATTTTCTATATATAGTTTACAAATATTTTTTTAAAATAAATATATGAAAATTTATATTTTTTTTTTATATTATTATTTCTTAATAATTTAAAGATATAATATTTTATTTTTATGTATACGAAAAATAATAATTTTATACATATTCTATAAAAAAAAAAAATGTTAGACGAAAAATTAGAAGTATAAAAAATTTTTGATAGAATAAAACCATTTAACTTAAAGAAATAAAAATATATAAATGTAATAAATTTATTAAAGCATATAAGATTACTTTAAGAAATGGTTTTTTTAAAAAAATATATTGTTGAAATAGATGAGGAATCTTAAATAATTATTGATATAAAATCTGATTTAATTGTAATTTATTTAAAAAAAAAAAAAATCATTTATATAAGTTTTAGATTTTTAATATTAGGAAACAAAAATAGAATTAGATTAAATTTTTAAAGATATTTTAGAGGATGAATCTAAATAAGAAATTAGTCAAATTTATAAATAATTGGGAATTCTTTTATAAACTACATTGCGAAGAGTTGAACAATGTACATTTTTTAAAAATAAAAAAATTAAAAAATATTTTATTTTTTATAGATGAAAAAGAAGAAGTAGAAAGATTAAAGGCAGAATAAGAGGAAATAAAACTAAAAGAAGAAGAAGAATAAAAGAGAAAAAAAATTGAAAACGGAGATGAATCTGAATCTGAATAAGAAAATCAAGAAGAATAAGAAGAAAATTATAAAAATAATAAATAGATTTAAAAATAAGAATAAACTTAAAAAAAGCAACCAAATGTTAATGATTTATTTAAAATATAGTTAAATGAGAAAGGTATTTTTTTAATAAAAATTTAATAAATTTTTTAAATGAAAAAAATATAGATTTAACTTTAGAAAAAGAAGAAGATAACATGAAAGTTTATGAAGATTAACTTTTAAATCTATCAAAAAGTATGAAATAAATATCAATGGCAATGAAAAATAACCTAATTGAAGATAATGAAGTATTTAAAAAATCAAATACAAAAAAATATATAATAAAATTAAAGGTCTTAGATAGAATTATTAAAAAATAAGATACATCTTAAAAAAAAGTAAGGGATTATACATCAAAAATTGATGAATTTTTAAATAATAAATAACTAAGTTGGATCTAATTAATATTTTTATCTTTAATAAGTATTGGTTTAACTTTTTTTACTATTATTTTTATTCATATTTGGTGATTTATATTTAATAAATAAAAATTTATTTTTTAAAATTAACTTTTTATTTTCTTTTTAATTTAAAAAATATAAATTCTATTAATATAAAAATAATTTTTAATTAAATATTTAAATAATAATAAATATATATATAAATATATATATATATATATATATTTTATTTTTTATTTTTTTTTCTTTAATTTTTTTATATAAAAATAATGTAATTTTATTAATTATTTGTTTCTTAAGATTAATATAGTTATCAATAATAATTATTAAAGAATTAAATTCTTTAAACTGATTAAAGTTAATATTAAAATTTTGATTAATATATTGATAATTAATATAATAATTTATATATAATTAATAAAGATTAATTACTATTTACTTAATCTACAAGAATATAGACATCACCAAATACAAATTATATTTATACAGAATCGCCTTTACGTGGATTAAAAGAAGATATCAATAATGATTAATCTTTAAAATAAAAACAAATAAAACAAAATGTAAAAAGTTTGGATATTAGAATGCAGAAAATAGAAAATTATTTGATTAAATTAAATAAACAAGAAAAAAATAATTTTTCTAATGAAAACTGCAATAAATAGTAGTTTTTAGAACATCAAATTAAATTGTTAAGCTTTTAAATTAAATAATATGAACAAATACTTTTAGAAAAAAATAATTAAATAGAAAATTAAAAAAAAAAGTCTCAAAAATCAATTTTATTATTAATTAACGAAATTAATATTTTAATTGAATAAATTAAGTATTTATTTTTTAATCTTTATATTTTAAAAAAATATAGGATATAATATGAAGAGAAAAATATAATAAATTAATAAGTTTCATAATTATAGATATAACTTAATAAATAAATTTAATTAAACGAGAGTTAGTAAAAAGAAACTAAAAATAATGAGATGAGTTTGTTAATTTAATAAATTAAATAATTAGATAATTAACTTTAAGATGAAATATATCTAAATGAATAAAAAGAATAAAAAATAAAAGAATTAAGTGAAAAATTAAATCAAAAAAATATATTTTAAATCGAATAAGAATATGAAATAAAAGTTTTAATTAATGAAGTTAAAAATATAGATTAATAGGCTTAATATTATATATAATAATTACAAGAAAAGAATTAGTATTTTATTGACAATAAAATTTTAAAATAATAAATGGACTAATAAACTCAAGAAATAATTACTTTAATTTTTGAAGTTAAAAGACTAGATATTTCTTTATAAGAAAAAATAAATGAAATTTAATAAAAAGATAAACTAATTGAAGATTATTTATTAGATTCTTAAAATAAAGTTAATTTAAATAAAATTTAAAGTAATAATGATTCATAAATATTATGTCTCATTTAAGAAATTAAAAGAATGGATATTTTAATTTAGAATCAAATGTTAATTATTTAAGAAAAGGATAATATAATAAAAAAAATATAATAAAAAAAATTTTAATAATATAAAGATAACGAAAATTTAAATAATATTATTACAAATAATACTCTTTCTCATATAAAATAAGATGAAATTATTAAATAAAATAATTTAAAAGATTAAGAACTAGATTTTAAATTTATATAATAAATAAAAGAAATTGATAAAGAAATTACAATAAATAATCTTTTAAAAGATATAAAAATAATATAATAAATATATGATTAATAATAAAAATATATTATTGATTTGGAAGAAACAATTTTAATTTTAAATTAAAATTAAATTAAAAATTAATTAAAATTAAAATTTTCTTAAGAAAAAATTTAAAATAAAATTCATAAGAAAAAATTTAAAAATCATTTATAATTTACTAAATTAATTAAGAAAAAAATAAAGAAAATATAATTTTATGAAAATTAATTTTTTTAAGCAAATTAATGTAAATAATTAATAAAAGATGAAAAATATAATACATATTATGGTGAAATAAACTCTTATTCTTCTTGTATTAATAATAATTTTATTAAAAATAAGATTTAATTATGAATTTTTTTAAATATAATATCAAAGTTAATATATATAGAAAAAATTGTTTTATTTATATAAATTATGTATATATCTAAAATATTATTAAAATACTATTTGTTTCATTAATATAATATTTATATAAAATTAAATAAAAAAACAAAACAGAATAATTAATTAAATTAATAAAAAATCTTAAAGTTTATATTTACATATAATAATTTTTTTTCAAAAATACTCATTCTTTAAGTTAATTATCCATAAAATCTTAATATAACATCATTGTTTCTTTATCGAGAATATTATAAGCAATAACCAACGGTTTAAGACTCTAAACATTCGTAACTCCCGAATTCTAATTAAACTTCTCGTTCAAAACTTCCAAAATATTGATCCAATCATCTTTTTCTTCAAAATTACTAATAGCATTAATTCTATCTCTAATTTCTTCCATTTTGTTGGTCGTCCAATTTGCCAAAATCTTTTCGAATATAATTCTTACCTGAAGTTAATTTTAAATTCCCAAGTATTTGTCTTACGCCTCATCTGTAAAAAGCTCATATTCTAAACTAACAATTGCAAATTTATCAAAAGAAAAATTTTTTTCTCCTTCATCAAAAATATCCGCATTATCCTCAAAAATCTAAAAAAGTTGAAAATCATCAAACTTCTCAGGCTCAATATGTCTATTTAATAAACTCCATTCCTAAAAATTACACTTTCTGTTTCCATCCAAATCACATGCATTAAAAGCGTTTATTACATACTACTTAGCCCTATTCACTAGTATAGAATACGTAATCAACAGTCTATACATAAAACTGTCAAAATCAATCACTAAAACTTTATTATTGTCTAAAAATTTCATTTATTCGAAATCTTTTTTCAGTTCTTGGCTTTCATCAGCCTTCATCCTAGAGTCTCCAAACTATGAAACATAATGAATAGCCTTTATATAAGGCACTAATAACCTTTATTCATTTTCAAATGCTGTATAATGAGTGCCAGCATTAGAAACATTAAGAATAAAGTCTAGAACATCTATATATTTATTCAATTATTCTAAGTTATAATTCTATTGCTAATCATATAATTATAAAAACTTTGCAAACATATTAACTCTAAATATAGATCTGTATTTTTTTGTCGAAAGTACCAAGATTAGGAATTTTTAATCTGCTATTTTTTTAATTGCATACATTTGACTATAATAATTATAGCAATAGTTCGAAAACTCTATGTCTTTAAAATTACTATTTTCCTTAGTTTAATTTAATCTTTCGGAATAAAGTATATTTATTTGTTTCAATAATGTTTTTATTGTCATATAATTGTTAAATTTAGCTATTTTTGCTTCTTTAGCTTTTTCAACAATTTATTTCCCAACATTAATATTTTTTTGAAATTCGTATTATATATTAATTTTTCGGCCTAATTAAAAAGCTTAGTTTTGTGGATTTCCCGCTTTTCGGACTTTTTAAGGTTTACGAAGAATTTCTTCTATTAATATGGGTTCGTTAGTATTTATAGAATTCTTTTTATTTTTTTAGTTATTGTGTTCTTCTATTTATTAATTGAGTTTTTCTATTTCTTAAATATATTGATTTTTTTCGGAGTTCGTTTTTATTAAAAGCTCCTATATTTAAATTTCTAATAATTCTATTTTTTCTTCTTTCTATTCTTTTGAAGTTTTTTCTAAAAAATGGTTTTTTTATAATGTATTTATTTATTATAATAAATCTTGTACTTGTTCGTTTAAAACTTTATTTTTATTTTAAGAAATTTTATAGATTTCCATTAGTTTTTCTATTTCAGATTTATTTTAAACTGCAGTAATTTTCAATCGGGCTTCTTTTAATATATTTTCGACATTTTCTTCATTTAAAACTTCAATAAAAAAATTCAATTTCCATTTTTTATTGTTTTCCTGTTAATTTTACCTTAAAAACTCTTTTATTTTCTCACTCATTAATTTTTCTAAATGTAAACTTAATTATTTTACAGGATTAAAAATATGCAAGACATTAAAATTAAGTTTTTTCCTTTCCAAAGCTTTATTTTCTGATAATTATTTTCTTTTTTCATTAAAACTATCATCATCTTCATTTTCACTTTAAGAATCCGAATTACTTGAAATTTCATTTTTATCATATTTCGGAATATCTTCTTAACTTTTCGAAAAAATATCCATCTATTATTTATATTTAAAAAACTCTGCTAATTCATAAAACTGTACATTATCTTACATTATCTCATCAAACTTAAATTCCAATAAATTCAACTTCGTTTATATTCCTTAATTTTACATATACATATCCCTTAACTCTTAATCTGTATTTGTTTCTTGATTTACAATTTTAACCATATTTTCATTATTAACGATAATAGCATTTAATTAATCCATATTGCCTAAATCTATATTATTTTCAGCGATTTCTAAAAAAAAAATATTATCTTTTTCATCTTAAAAAGACATATCATTATCACTATTATATTCTATATTTTAAATTATATCATCTTATTTTATTAAATTGTTTTATTTTGAAAAATTTTAAATATTATTATTATTATTATTATTATTATTATTATTATTATTATTATTATTATTTTTATTATTATTTTTATTGTTATTATTGTTATTTTTTATGTTGTTGTAATTATCGTTGTTGTTGCTTTTTCTAACACTGTAAAAATCTTATATTTATTTTATTTATTTTTCTTTTTCTTAAAGTTTTTCTTTTAAATAAATATATACTTTTTAATATTTTTAAAGTCTTTCTTTATTTTTATTTAAATAAATTATTTAATTTTTTAAATTTTAGTTTATTTCGTTAAATTTTATATCTTTTTTTTCTAATTCATATTTCATATTATCAATTTCTTCATTTTTTTTTTGAAATAATTTTTAAGATTTATCTTAAAAATTTTAATATTTTTATATTAAAACTTATTTATCATTATCTTTTTCGTTTTTTTAAATTTCTAATTCTTATTAATAGTAATCTTTTATGTATTCAAAAAATTACTCAAAAAGTTCATATCTTTCTATACAAATATCTTTTAATTAACGTGATAATTCTTCTTTTGTAAGAGTAATAATTTAAAAATGAATTTTATGATGATTGTCAATATTTTCTTTATTTTCTAGATTATTTAATTATTTTATTTATTAAAACCAATCCAAGTATTACTTATATTAATTTCTAGCTTTTTTAAAAAATTTATTTTATTCAATATATTTTAAACAAAAAAATTGTATTTTTTCGTTTTTTACTTTAAAAGTTTTATTCTGAAAAAGGTTTATGAGAAATTAGTTATTGTAGATTTTTTTAAAGTATGAGATTTTTTTCATTATTTTTTAAAATTTCTGGTTTAAAAAATAATTTAGTTGTTTATTATTTCTTTTAACTTTAATAGCCTTAAATTGGATTTTTTTTATTTTTAGAAAGTAACTAATTTACTCTTTGAGAAATATTTAAAATTTTTTAAGACTTAAATTATAAATTTTCTTGTATTATATTTGTATTAAATGCGAAAGAAGTTAAAGTTTAATTTTTTTGCTTAGTCTTTTTCTTCTAAGAATCTAAAAATAAAATGTTTAATTATTCAATTTTTTCTTTTAAATTGCTAGTTTTATTATTTCTTTTTATTGTTTTTTGAGATGAAGAAAAAAAATAAAAATTGTCATTTGTTATTTTCTTAGGGTTACATGGAGATAATTAAAGGTCGTCTTTTTAAATTTTGGGTTCATTTTTTATCCTAAATTCGGGTGAAGTTTAATTATTTTTTTATGTAGATTTTTTAAAATTCAAATCTGGAACTGTTTAGTATACTTTACTTACAAAAAATCTATTTATTGCCTTAACTGAAGTGCATCTTTATTATAAAATTAAATTATTATTCATTTATTTAGTTTTAAATTATATTTATTATTTTATATATTAAAATATTTAATTTTTTATTTTATTATTAGTTTAAAAAATATTAATTTTAAAATAAAATTTTTTATTAAATTTATTATAATTAATATTTATAAATAATAAAAATAATCATATTATATTTTTTCTTATTTATATTCAAAAATTATACAAAATTTGAATATATTTTAAGCATATATATTATTAACAAAAATTATTTAGTTTAATATATATATATATATATATATATATATTTATATATATATATATTATTTATCTAAAATTATTTAATAGTTTTTTATGTAACAAAATAAAAACATTTAAAAAATATATTTTTTGTGAAAAAAGTAAACATGTTTATATCTATAAATACAATAATAAATATATGTATATAATTTCTAATCATTATTAATACTAATCATTTTGGCTTTTTTAATCTGTTTATTTTTGATTATTTTGCTTATTTTTATCCTCTTATTTATCTTTATAATCAATTAACTCAAGACCGCATTTAGATAATACTTCAATTAGTTTTTAATTCAATTATTGCTTTTCTTAATTTTGTTATTTAATATCATCATTTAATTTTTCTAAATCATTTAATGTATCTTTATGTTATTTTAATAATTCTAAGTATTTTTTTTATTCTTTTAAATTTTTATTCATAATTTTTTTGTTTGTTTTCTAATTTATAAAAATTCATTAATAAATAATATTTTTTAAAATAAAAATTATTATTTTTACTTCCATTTTTATTAAAAATATCTTAGTTTTAAAATATAATAATAATATAAAAATTATATATAATAAAAAAAAAAATTTTATAAATAAAAAATATGTAATTTAAATATTATAATTTAATAAAAAATATATTATAAAGAATATTTATTAATATAAAATACATATTATCATAATTAAAATAATTCATTTAATTTAGATTTTATTACATTTTAGATAATATTTTTATCATTCTCAACAAATTTCTTAATAAACTGTTTAGTTTTATAAAAGTTGTTTTGCTAATAAAAGTTTTTATTTAATAAAAAAAGCGTCTTAACAATAATTTAAAGAATATTAAGCTATTAAATATCTTAATAAGACAAGAACTATTTATATTTTTATAAATAAATTTATTAGAAAAATTCCACTAAATTTAATTCTTATTAAAAATTCAATTATTTATATTAATTAATAAGGCTAAAATATATCAAACTAGAATTTTATTAATCCGATTTATTATCTTCTAAAACTTTTCCTAAAAACTCACAAATTTATACAATATTCATTTAAAAAAACTTAAAATACAACAGAAAATAATCCCCAATAAAACAGCCTAAATTAAAATTAGTAATTTTCAAATAATTTTTTATAAAAAATCCAAACTAAAATATTAAATTTCCATAATTAAAAGCCATTTCTGGTTAATAAAAGAGATTTTTACTATAATTACTAAGATAAATAAGAAATATAATTTATTATAAATTCGGTTCTAATATATTTTTATTCAAATCCGAAAAACAATAAATAAATTCGAAAGCAGTTTCTTTATCTTAACTATATAAATTTGCCAAAATAAAGTAATAAATTTATATATTATTCATAAAACCTAACACCTTTTCCTTCAAAACATCCTATATGTTATTTTTATTAATAACTTTATACTTCTAATTAAAATTTTAAAAAAGTTTATAAACATTATCTTCAATTTTAACATTTAATTTTGCTTATTAAATTTTATTTAAAATCAAATTCGATTTCTACTATTCCTACTATTCTTTCTATCTAGAATTATTATATAATTTTCCTTCCAAATCAACCAAAACTTCTTAAACTTAGTCTCCTTAAAAAGTATTAATAAACTCATACAAATACTTATCAAAAATAATATCCGAAACATAGATTTCTTTCTTACAAGTAGTACAACTCCATCTTTTATTAGTTAAACTTTCACTATATATATTCATATATAGAAAACTCTTTAAATCTTAACATGTGTAATGATTACAATTTTTTCCTCTAAAAGGCCTATATTTAATTTTTATATATACACATATTTTTAAAAAATTTAATATTTTTCACCATTTTATAACTTATTATGTGATAAAATCTTTTAGACACAAGTGAAATTCTACTTCAGCTTGTTAGGCCCAGTATTTATATTGGATAATGAAATAATCTCTCGTATATGGTTAGTTAAGTATAATTTCTTAAAGAACAAAATTAAATCCGTTTATGCGAACTAAAATAATTCCTATAATTAAATTTTGTATTGTAAAGTTTCTATCTTCAATTAAATAATAACTAAATTTATTTCTTCCTTTATTTGAAATATCTCCTTTTTCACAAAAACAAATGTTATCAAAGCAATAACTTTAAAGTGCTTCATTTATTTTAATAACAATATTATCTGAAGGCCACATATAATATTAAGTTTTGTAATCTGCCTGCTCTTTAAAGTAATCTAATTTTGCACAAAAAATTCCAAGTTAAATATTTTCATCTTATTTTAAAGAATTTATCTACTATTCAGTTAATCTAAAATTAACATATTCTTATATTTCTTATACTCTTTTTAAATATACTTTAGGACCATATATATACTCGATTTAATTTATTATAGGTTAATTTATTTTTATTCGACAGTTTATACACGCAAACTTTATATTTAATACTTTTTGTGGTATATTATGGAGATTATAACATTATATATGTGAATTTTGTTTACAATGAATACACTATATTAATTACTGTTATTAGGTTGAATATTAAGTATTTGCGATTGAACAGATTATACATTGTGCTTGTTCTTATAATGGTTTTTTATCTAACAATTACTATAAGGCATTTTTCATATTAATTGCTTATATTTTTATTTTATTAATTTTTTTTAATATAGATATTTATTTGAGTTTATTAATTAAATTTTTATAATTTTTTTAGCAAATATTTAGGGTTTTTATAATATTTTAAAAATTATAAATAAATATTTAAGTTTTTAATAATATTTTAAAAATTATAAATTTGGTTTAAAATATTATAATTATATAATAATAAAATATAATATAGACCATGTAAATGATATATAAATAAAAAATCTTATTTAATAAATTATGTATATAAATGAATAATAAATTATTATATATTAAAATAAAATTTAAACATTAAAAATTTAATGCATATAAGAATATAAATAAATTACAATAAAATTGATTTAAATAATTTTTTATCTATTTTCATTATTATTTATAAATATAAATATTTATTTCATAATTTTTTTTAAAAATATTAAAAGTAAATTATATATATTATATTAGTATATTTTTTAATAAAAAATAATATTTTCATAAAATAACATATAATTTTAAATGGACTAAGAATTAGTTGAATCTAACAATTTTAATAAATCTAACCATGAATATAGGTATTCTGAATAAAGTGCAAATATCCATATAAAAAATATGTCCGAATAAAATTAAATATATACATAAGAATAAGAATTAATAATGAGTTAATGGAAAGGTTCGAATAAATTAAAGGCTGGAATTTTATATATTCTTGCAGGTAAAAAAGCAAAATTAAACTTTTTAAAAATAATATAAAAAATTATTTATTTTTTTTTTAAAAAAAAACAATATGCTTAATTTTTTTTATAAACAAAAAAAATTGTCAACAAATTTATTTAAAAAATATAAAAAAATTAAGGTCTTTATTTATTAATAGCAGGAATAATATTTGCAATTAAAAACAATGAAGCTTATGAATACAGAGTTGAATATAGTTCACTTGAAAATTGTAGTCCAAAAGCTGAAACTTGCTCTTTTTAAATAAATTTAGACTAAGATTTGAATCCTCCAATTTTTATACATTACGAGTTAAAGAACTTCAATTAAAACCATCAAATATATTTGGATAATTTTGATAATAGCTAAGTTTATTAAAATTCAAATTAACCTTCTAATCCAAATTAATGCACCGGTTTTAAAACAAATAAAGAAATAAATAAAAAGCTATTGAAAATTTAAAATTGGGAAAATAAACATTATGTACCTGATGAAAATAAAATTATAATGACAAACATGAATAAAAAATTACTTCTTTCTACTTAATTAGATGACGTTGCTATTCCTTGTGGATTGAGAGCTTTTACTTATTTTTAAGGTTTTTTTCTTTTTTTTTTTGTTATCAAAAACATTAAAAATAATTAAATGTAAAGATACTTATTAAATTTAAAGTCTATAAGATGGTGAAATAATTAAAATTTAAAATAAAAATATTGCTTGGGAATATGATAGGAAAAATATTAAAAATACTAAAAATCCTGAAAAACAATGGATTGATATGGAAAACGGTTTTTTATAAATAAATTTATGTATTAATTTATTTTTACAAAAAGAGCATTTCTAAAATTGGATTAGACCTTCAGGATTATCGAAATTTAAAAAACTTTGGGGAAGAATAGAACAGAAATTGACTAGTGGATAATATAAAGTTACAGTATAAAATTGTAATACTATTATTTGCAATTATATAATAATAAATTTAATTTTTTAAAAAAATATTTAAATAAATACATAGAGTTTAATGTTTCTTTGTATGATTCTACTAAATCGTTCCTTTTAGGAACTGTTAATTCAATGGGAGGTAAAAATATAGTTTTAGTCATATCACATTTAGTTTCTGGCTCTATTATATTCGTTTTGGGTTTATTCTTTTTAGTTTATCATTTTAAAAAATGAAAAAAAATTATTAAAGTTAATATATATTATCAAAATAAAATAATTTGTATATTTAAAAATTAATTTTTTATATTTTTTTTATTATTATAATATATATATCAAAATTTAAATATTATTTTATCTACATGATTAATTTTATTTAACATTTTTTATAATAAGTTCTTTATTTACTAAAATTATATTATAATAATAAAAGTATTCATTTTATCTATTTTGTATTAATTTTAATGTAAAATATTTTTTTTTTCTTTTTAATTGTTTTTTAATTATTTTTTATTTCTATATTTATTAAAACTAATAAAAAAGATATAATACTACTTTGATTTTTAAAATAACTTTAATTATCAAATATGAAATTAAATTTTAATAAAAAATAACTATAAATTTTTTAAAAAATATAAATATATTATGAATTTATAAATACACTTTTAAAAAATGAATAATTAAAATAAATATGATATTAAATTTTTATTAATCCTTAAAGTTTGTAAAGATTCAATACTTTTAATGATTTATGATATTTTTTAAACAATAAATAATTTTTTTCTCTCAAATATAATAATAATAGTTAAAAGTAAATAAGTTTCTTAAAAAATGTGATTACTAAAAAATAATATTTTTTTTTTATTAAAATTTTTATTTAGTACATAATTCTTGTTAGTTAATTCTAATATATAAAAATTAAGCGGTAGGATAAAAAAATATACATATACTTTATAATTTAATTAAATATAAATATATATTTTTATATAATTATAGATGAGTATGTTATGTCATATAATATTATAAATGTAATAATTAGATTAAAAATACAAGCTATTTATTTTTTAATTAGATATTACATTATAAAACTTTAATAATGAATTAAATTATTGGAAAGAATTAAATTAAAAATTCTAAAAATAATAATATAATATATATACATATATATACATATACATATACATATATATAATTATATATACATATATATTTAAATAAAAATTTTATATAATTAATATATTTATTTAACCTTTATTATATTATATATATATTAAGATAAAATTTATATTAATATTATATATAATAATCATATTTATATTTATTATTTCAATCATAATATTATTAAATTTATTTTTTAAGATATATCATTATAATTTTTATATTATTTTTTTTATTTTATTTTTATTTTAAAATTTGAATATTATTAATTTAATTTACAACATATTATATTAATATAATTATTTATCATAATAAATCTTAATTTAACCTAATTGTTAATTATTATTAAGTAATATTTTTTTTCAATATATTTATTTAATATATTTTTTTTTATTAAATAAAAAAATTAATATAATTTATAATATTTAAGAAAATTAAAATATTCAATTATAGTAAAAAAAAAAATATGTTTTTTTATTTATTTATATAGTTTGTAATTATAATATTTTCAATTTTGTTTTTAAATATGTATGAATATCTTTGAATTTTTTAATTTTAGATTTTATAATTTAAAAAGGTTTATTTTAAGAATAAATAAATAAAAAGATTTTTTTTAATAATTATTACCACTTAATTAATAATTTATAAAAACAAAATTAAATTAACATAAAAATTAGAAGTAAATTTATATATATATATATATTTTTATATATATATATGTATATAATAATTTATATATAGAGTTTAATATATTTTTTGTTTACTAATTATATATTTATGAATGTTATTAAAATCGATTTTAAATATTAAAAATTTATTTATTATTAAATAGATTGATGTTACCAAAACTTGTATTTCTTCTTCAATTAAATTATTACATTCTGATAGTCGTAATTAATTTAAAATTATAATTTGTTTGATTAAATTAACAATTTAGAATATTTATTATAAAAAAATATGTATTAAATCTATGTATATAAAACTAGCTTTATTATTTAATGTATAAATGAATAGTACTAGTTTAAAGTTGTAATTAAAAATTAATCTGTCAATTTTCATAGGGTTATTTATTCTTAAATAAAAGAAATAATATTTAAAGAAACTAATATAAAGTAATGGTTATTTAAATGTAAAGAAATGATAAAAGTTTATGAATTTAAATAAAAATGAAAAAGAGAATTAAAATAACATTTTTCAAAACAAAATAAAAATAAAAATTTAAATTTTTTTTTATATACAAAAGATGATTTATATATTAACTAATAATAGTTTTTTTGTTTTTTTTATTATAAATAAAAAATACTTTTTCTAATTTTATTATATATTTAAAAAGAATTAAATAAATATATATATATATATATATATATACATTTATATATACATATACATATATATGTACATATGATAATTTAAAAATATATATTTTTTTTTAAATAGAATAAATTAAAAAATATTTTATGTTATTTTTATATATATCTTAGCAATAATTTTTGACACATGATTTTTTGGCGCTAAATATATAAGAGGAAAAAAGTATTTTATATTGAAAAAATTAAATAAAATAAATAAAACCATAATATATATATTATATTTTTTTTTTTTTTTAAAGATTAATTATTTTATTATTTTTTTAAAAAAAAATTTAAATATAGAAAATGTCTCAAAGAGTCACTAGATCAAGAATTAAACCTTCGGAAGATAAAGATTAAGAAAAAAACGATAAAAAAAAAGCTTAATCACAATAACCAGATAAAAAAACTGTAAAGAAATAACAAAAGTAAGCACATGCTGATAAAAAAAATGAAGAAACAAAAAAAGATCTCCAAACTAACGATAAGAAATCTACCAAAAACAGTAATAATAATTAAGAAGACTTAAAAAAACCTATTAGAGGACGTAAGCCTTAAAAAGATACAGACAACCAAAAAGACAACAAAAATTAAACTAACATTTCTTAAAATCGTTAAGATGATTTAAAAAAAGTGAATAATAATAACACTTCTAATGGAAAAGCAAAAAAAGGCCGAGGAACTAGTAAAAAAGATATAATAGATTCTTAAACGAAATAATAAAAAAAAGATTAAAATGAAAACGACAAAACAAATGGAAATAATTAAACTAATGGAAAACAATAACCAGATACTAATAATAAAGGAGATAAAAAATAAGAAGACGAATCCAAAAATATAATTAAAAAAGTAATTACTGGTGTAGCTCCTTTAGATGAATATTGTCTAAATAAAAACTTGCAAGTATACTATGACAAGTAAAAAGTATACGATGCAAAACTAAACTAATCAAACGTGACTGCTAATAACAATAAATTTTATGTAATATAACTTCTCAAAGATAAAGCTACTCCTTCTTCTTTTTATGTATTCAATAGATGGGGAAGGGTAGGTGTTCCAGGACAAAATTGCCTAAAAGGACCTTTTAGTGAAGAATAGGCTAAAAATGAATATGAAACGAAACTAAGAGAAAAGACAATAAAAGGGGACTATAGAGTTTTAGATATGGACTATGGTAATGATATATAGGATGAAAAATAAAAAGAAGACAAAATGGATAAAGACGCTGTAAATTCGACTCTGCCCCTTCCACTAAAAAATCTAATTCAATTAATTTTCGATATGAAAATGATGAATAACTAAATGAAAGAAATCGGATATGATTGCAAAAAAATGCCTTTAGGAAAATTATCTAAAGACAATATTTCGAAAGCTTATAATATGTTAAAAGAATTATATACTGAAGTAGAAAAAAAAAAACCTAGTAAACTATTATTGAATAACTTTCCAATGATTTCTATTCGTATATTCCTCATGATTTTGGTTTCTAAAATATGTCTAATTTTATCCTAAATACACCCAAAAAAGTAAAAGAAAAACTTGAAATGTTAGAATCTATTTAAAATATTTAAATTGCTACAAGATTAACGGAAAACTAGATAAATGAAGACTCTGACGTAAATTTAATTGAAGAAAATTACAAAAGACTTAAATGTATTACCAAGCCCATAACATGTCACTAAAAGCTTGACTTAATCTAAAAATTCATAACACAAACTCACACTAAGACACACAATTAATATTAACTAACTGTTATTAGATGCTTTTGAACTTTAAAAGGAAGGTGAAGATGAACGTTTTACGAAAGATTTACATAATAGAATGCTTTTATGGCACGGTTCCCGTTTAACAAATTATGTAGGAATTATTTCCTAAGGTTTAAGAATAGCTCCGCCAGAAGCACCTGTTACTGGTTATATGTTCGGAAAAGGAGTTTATTTTGCTGATATGGTGAGCAAATCAGCTAATTATTGTTTCACAAATAAATAAAATAATATTGGTTTGATGCTATTATGTGATGTTGCCTGTGGAAATTTCAATGATAAATTATAAGCGGATTATTATGCTTCCAATTTACCTCCTGGAAAACATAGTACTAGGGGTTTGGGTAAAACAGCACCACTAGAAGGTTCTTATATAGATCATGAAGGATGCAAAATTCCGATTGGAGAAGGATAAGATTAGAAAGATTAAGGAAAATAATATTCACTTTTGTATAATGAGTATATTGTTTATAATGTTAATTAGATTAAAATGAAATATTTGCTAAAACTTAGATTTGATTATAAATATTGAAATACTTTTTGTTTTTAAGCGAAAAATTTTAAATATTTATTTTATTAATTTTTATAGTTTATTTCTTTATTATATAAATATTTTTTTTTTTTTTAATAAATGGTATTAAATTAAAAATCTAAAATTATATTTGTTAATTTTTAATAATTAAATATATAATAAAAAAAAATGAGTCAAGAAGAAAACAATTAAAATAACATATTTAAATTAAATAAAAAGCTTAAATCAAATGATAAAAAGTTAAATGCTTAAATTAAAAAAAAGAAATTCGTTAATGAATAAACATAAAGATATTCTAAAATAAACAGCATTTTAAACCATGAATAAAAAGGGTAAGCAAATGAAAAAAAAAAAATAAACTAATAAATACATTATTATATAAATAAAAGCTATTTAGAATCAGAAGGAATGGAGAAAACATTAGCATTTAAACAACAATAATTAAAAGCTCTTCTTCCTATATAAAATGCTGACAAAGTATAAAAATATTTATTAAATATATTTAATTTATATTAAAAATAGATATTTGATTTAAAACTTGATTGGGGAAAATATTCTATTGATTATAATAGAAATGGTACACATTTATTATTAGGTGGTTCAAAAGGTCATTTAGCCGTATTTGACTGGCGTTAAAAAAAGCTTAATTGTGAAATACAAGTAAAAGAAACAGTAAATGATGTAAAATTTTTACATGACGAAAGAATGTTTGCTGTAATAACTAAAAAAAAAAAACAAAAATTTATTATATAAAGGTTGCCTAAAAAAGATATGTATATATCTATGATAATAATGGAATTGAATTACATAAACTAAAACACATTTAGAACCTTCTTATATAGATTACATGCCTTATCATTCAATTTTAGTCTCCGCAAGTCGTTTAGGTTTTTTAAAATATCACGATACATCCACTGGTTCAATAGTTGCAGGTAATAAAAAAAATATAAATTAAAAAAAAAAAAAAAAAAAAAAAAGAAATATAGAATGAAGAACAGAGACCCTTAATGCCTAAAACTAAATCCTTATAATGCCATAAGTTGTGTAGGTGATAATAGAGGTTGTGTTTCTATGTATTCACCTAATACAAGTGAACCATTAGTAAAAATGCTTTGCCATAAAGGGACTGTAAATGCAATTTCGTTTGATAGAAGAGGCTATAATATGGTAACTGCGGGTACTGATGGATAATGGAAAGTTTGGGATTTGAGAACTTATAAAGTTTTACATGAATATTTTGCACCTAATACTCCTTCTAAACTAGATATTTCTTAATCAGGAATTTTGGCTTTGAGTTATGGGTCTAGGGTACACTTATGGAAAGATTGGCATATTTAAAAATAAAAATAACCTTATATTAAGCATGAAGCATTCTCTTATAATACTGTAACTGATTTGTAATTTATTCCTTATGAAGATTTTCTTGGAATTGGAATAAATGGAGGATATTAAAGTATTGTTGTTCCAGCAGCCGGGGAGGCTAACTTTGATGCATTTGAAGCAAATCCATATTAAACTAAAAAATAGGCAAGGGAAGCTACTGTTTAAAGACTTTTGGAAAAAGTTTTTTTTTTTATTTTAATATTTTTTTAATTAATTTTTTGTAGATTCCTAGTACAACTATTAGTTTGAATCCTAATAAAATTGGAACAGTAGATACTGCAAGCAAATAAGTTATTGATGCTGAGGAAAAGGCAGAAAGAGAGGCTAAAGAAAAAAATTAAATTAAAAAGAAAAAAAATAAAATGAGAGGAAAGAATAAAACTGGTAAGGTGGAAGCAAAAAAATAATTCGAAAAATAATAAGATAAAAGAGAATAATTAAAAGAATAAATTAATATTAAGATGAGAGTTAAAAATGCAGAAAAAGAAAAGAAGGTTAAAGAACTAGATGTACTTAATAAATTGGATAATTTTGGAGAATTCGATCCTATGTATGCAATAAGAAAATAAAGAAAAACTTAATGATTTAAATATTTTTAAAAATAACTTTTAATAAAATATATTTTTTAGTTTAAAATTTTTTTATTATATTTTAATTTAATTTTTTAATATTTAATTTAAAATTTCTTTATTAAGATGCTTATATAAAATAAAAGTAAATATAATTAATATGAAATATTTATATTGTTTTTATTATAAATATTAATTATCATTTTATATATTTAAATATTAATATTTTTTTATTTTTATTTTATAGTGTATATAAATTAAAGATGATTATACAAGATATTAATTTAAATATAAACAAAAAAGGCTAAACAAACTTTTATGTTTAAAAATATTATAAAGTATGGGAATCAGGAAACCAAATATTTTGCAAAGGTTTTATTTTTTCTGGGTAAATATATATATTTAAATAAAAAAAACTAACATTTTGTAAAAAAATAAAAAAATTATATTAAAAAAATAAAAAATAGTTCAGAAAATTAAAAATTCTGGATTTCATTTATTCTAACTAATTTTCCTATTGTATTAAATTATATACTTACAATTCCAGTAATTCAAAAATCATATATTTATTAATAATAAAAGAATATTTTATTTTTAAAAGTTTTTAAAACAATAAAATTTAATTGTAGGAATTGTATTTTTAATAATTTTGCATATATCCACAAATATGTTTATGTTTTTGGTTAATTTAACAGACCCAGGAATAATTCAAAGAATAGTAATATTAAAAAATATATAATAAAAACTAAATTAAAGAAAACAATTAATAAATATAGGTTTGTAAACTAGTAAAAGAAAAAGATTAAATTTAAATTCCTATAAAGGATTTAATAAAAAATGAGCAATATAAATAATCATCATTTTTATATTTATTTTAAAATAAATCTCATTTTTTAAAATTGAAATTATGTTCTACATGTAATAATAAAACACATTTCTTTTATTTTACCTTAATTAAAAAAAGGTGCTGTATGGAGGCCTCCAAGACGTTCACATTGTAATTGCTGTGATAATTGTATAGAAAGATTTGATCACCATTGCCCTTGGTTAGGAACTTGTGTAGGGAAAAGAAATTACAAGTTATTTTTTTTATTTATTTTTTTTCAAAGAAACTTTTTTTAAAGTTTATATTATTTAGGTATTTTTATATATATTTGGCAAGCTTAGTAACTTTATGTATAATTGTAATAATCCAAAATATTTAAGCACTTGATTTTAAATCCAAACAACTTAATAGTTTTGAAAAAGCTTTGAAGAACTAATATTTTTGCTTACCTATTATTATTTATGCATTTTTAGTAAAATTTTAACAAAAAAAATATTAAAATTAATTTTTAAGAAAAAAATAAAAAGTTTTTAATGTTTGCAATATCTTTATTTGTTTTTCATAATTATTTGATTTTTAATAATATAACAACTAATGAATATATGAGAAGAAGTTGGATAAATGTGAGTAGTAATCCACATTAAAGGTATAAATATAATTATGTTTTATATAATATTATATTATATTTTTAAAACTGTAGGAAATCTTTTATTCAAAATATCAAAAATGTTATTTGTTGGGCACATGTACCGGCTTTTGTAAAATTAAAATAAGACATATATATAATAGTAATTATTTATTTTTTATAATATAAAATTTATTGAAATATATTTTAATTTTAAAAAGAATAATCATAATCAAATAGATAATTAATGTAATATACTAGTTAATATACCAAAATAAATCAAAAATAAAGAAAATATACAATTTCATAGAAGTTTTAATAAAAGTTAATTAAATATTTATAATTTTAATAAGTAAATATTATTATAGATTAAAAACAATAAGATAGTAATAATAATAATGAGTACCATAAAAATAATTATTATAATGATAATTAAGTAAATTATGAATAAAATAATGGAAATAAATTAAAATTTATATATGAAAATAAGTCTATTCCTATAATATTAGATGCAGGATATGTATTAAATTTATCTAGCACTAAATAGTAATTTATTAAAAAATTTAAAATTATTTTATTATAAAAAAAAAAAAAATTTAAAGTAAATGTATATAAATATTTATATTAATATAAATATATAAATTTATATAAAAAAATATATATATTTATTTATAAATATATAATATATATATTTATAATTAAATATATATATAATTATTTATATATATACATATATTTTTATATTTATTATTTTATAGAGACAAAATATTTTAAATCAAGAATATATAAAAATGATTATAAATTATAATAATTTAGAAATAAAAATCCTAATAATTATATAAAAAGTCATAATAAAAACATATATTTTATCTAATGTATTTATATTTTTTTTATAATTATTTGATAAAAATAAATTATATTTACTTTAATAATATTTTTTTTATTAATTTTAAAAGATATATATTTTTTTGTAATTTTTAAATAAAAAAATAATTAGTTTTTTCAATGATTTCACGAATAATTTAAAATATTTCAGATATGATAACCTTTGTATTTGCAATATGTATTTTGACTTCTTTTTATTTATTTTTTGGACATTTAATATCAAAAATGTACAAAAGCATGTGGTTTTATTCAATCAACAAATAAACATTATTATACTAATTAATTGGCGATATATCATGGATTTTCCCATTTACAGTAAAATAATATTATGATTTATAAATAATAAATTAATAAAGTAAAAAAATAATGAAATAAGATTGACAGATAGCATTTTATTTGGATTTTTATGTGGATTTTTAACATTAGTTTTATATACATCACAAATATATAATAGTATTTACAAAAAATAAAACGAAAGACTTGAATAAGAAATGAAAGAAATGCTAAGAGAATAACTAAGATAAAAATATAATAAATGAATTGGAATATACATATAAATTTTAAAATAGTTATTTATATCATCATATAAATTCATTAAATATACTAATGAAAAAAAATATATTATAAATAAATAAGCAAAATAAATAAAATAAAACATCATAAATTTAATATTTAAAAAAAAAAATACTTAAAATCAAAAATAATTAATAAATGTATTAATATTTAACATATATTTATAAAAGTAACCCTCTAAAATCCTTCATTTTCCGAATAAAATCCCAATAATTAAAGAAATTAAAACCACCAAAGCAGCATGCCAAAGTTAATATTCTTTATTTTCATTTTAATTTTTAGAATTATATATATGTAAATTATTCCATTTTTCTTTTTCGTTTTTAACATTTTTGATATCTTGACCTAGTTGTTAATATATTTTTTCTTATTCATGTACTTTTTACACAAGTTTTTCATATTATTCTTTATAATGTTTATCTTCACTAATATACTTTTTTTGTATACTAAGATTATTTAAAATTTTAGATTCTGCAATATCATTTTATATTTTTGTACGATAAGACTCAAACTAATTGATAGTCTGATTAGGAGATAATGTAATTGAATTTTTATAATTTTAAAAATTACTTTGATTTAAGTTAGGATTTTTTATTGTAATTAAAATTTTTTGGTTTTATTTCATATTATTATTCCAAAAATTATCATCAAATTTTTATTAAAAATTTTCGATTCCAAAATCTATTACAGTGTATATTATTTGAAATTTATCATTTTAAATTTTGTTTAAATTGTTATCTTTGCATACAAATTTTAATGTTTTTTCTTCATGTGCATCTAACACATATGCAGATGGTTTGACTATGTAACTAAAAGGATTATTTGATTTTATTTTGAATGCAATTTTTAATTATGTAAGATTTTTTATTATCAATTAACTTAATAATTGAAATTCTTAATTTTAATAAATGTTTTAAGGCTCAAATTATAAATATTATTAGTTTAAAGCTAACATTTTTATTTTATTTATTTAAAAAAAAATATTAATTAATTTTAAAAATAAATATTTAATTACTTAAATTATTAATTTATATTTGAGAAAATATAAAAAAGATAAATAAACAAAAAATATATGTAAAGTAATTAATTATTTATTTAATAAATATAAAAGTAATTAAATATTAATATTAAAAATTTAATGTATAAAATATAAAAAATAAAATTAAAATTAAAATTATATATTAAAAAAAATATGAATAAATAAATGAATATGAATTAATATATATATAAATATACATATATATATATATATATATATTATATATATAATTATAATTATATATAAATTAAAATTATTTTAATTTAATAATTTTATTTTAATATATTTATGTAATTATAATTAATTTTATATAATTTGGAAATAATAATTACTTTTTCATAATTTTTACTATTAATTTAATTATTTTTTTATTTACTACTTATTATATATAATTTTAATGTTCTATAAATATTTAATATTTTCTATCTATTTTTTTTATTAATTTTTAATATATTTAATCTATAATTATTTAAATAATAAAATAAATTATTATATAATTATGTTTTTTTTAATATATTAATAACCATAAATTTCTATTTAATATTAATAATATATTATAATTTATTATTAATTTTTTTTTATTTTATTTGATTTTTATTTTTTAAATTTAAGATTTTTCCTCAATATTAAGTTAGTAAATTCTTAACAATTAATCTATTTAAATTATATATTATGCGAATTTTTTTGTTAATTTTATTTAAATTTAAAATGTTTTTTTATAATAAACTATAAATTTTTTTATAATTAATATTTTTTATTTTATATCCTAAAATGATTATGAAATAATTTAATTTTTTATCAATTTTTTTTTTTTAATTTTACATTTATTTTATTTTATTTGAATTTACATTTATTTTTTTATATTTAGTAAATATAATTAATTAAAAATTTTAAATTCACAAAAATTTTGTTTTTAAGTTATTTTTATTTCCGAATTTAATTTTTAAATATTAAAATTTATTTTTTCATTGAGGCTTAGAATCAACAATTAATTTACTTTTTAAAAATATCTATTGAATATAGGAAATTTATAATGAGCCTTTTTTATGTCTAGTAAAAATATTTATTTTATTTTAAATTTGGATAAATTTACTCTAAATCAAAGTGAACCCCAATAAAGTAATATTTCGTAATATTCATAAGTTTAATAGTGTAATATTTCGAATTCGGATGTTAATTGTTTACTTTCCTAAATTTTTTAAATCGAAAATTTAGATAAACGTATTTATTACTTTTAAAATTAAAGATTAATTATAATTCGATTTTTAGTGAATCTATCTATATTTTTAAATTTAACCAAATCTATTATATTTCAATAATTTTTATTAAGAAAGTATTTTCATGTATTATTAAAAAGTAATTATTAAATACTTTTATTATAATACAAAAGTTTTTCCATTAATTATTATTACTGTATTTCTGTTTATTATAATTTATATATATTATTGATCATTCGGCCTTACATTAATTTATTATTTCGCTTAAATTTTCATTTATTTATAATGGAATTTAATTATGGTTATTATCAAAAAACAAAACTCTTAATTATAAAAAATAAAAGTTAGATATTATTCACAAATAACTCTATTTTTTTATTTATTTTTATAATATTAATACTTAAAGTATTATTTGTCATGCAATAATTTTAAAAATTTATATTTAATATTAATATTTATATTTTATTGATAATACTATGTATTATTGAATATTTGCTTGAAATAAATTTAAATAATATAGTTTTTCTTAATTTAAATTACCTTTTAATAATTTTGATTTTAGTATACTAAGTTATTAAACTATTAAAAAAAAATGATAATATTTAAATGATTTAATAAAGGACTCATTTCTTACTAATATTTATATATTTTAGCAGAAGCTTTTGATAGTAAATGAAAATTAAAAAAGTATAAATTTTTATTATTATATGGTTGAACTCATTATTTTTATAAATGAATAATATTTAGCAATTTAAATATTATTTAATATCTAAGTAACTAATTAAAATAATAATAACAGAAGTAAAATAATTTTTTATAGAATAATGGTTTATTTGAGTTTTTTATAATTAATTTAAATTATAAATAAAAATTGGTTTAATATTGGCTATTTAAACCTAATATTTAATTATACTTAATATATTAAAATAAAAATCACAAATAATATTATTAAAATATGAAAAAAAAAATACAGAATTTTTTTAAAAAAAAATAACATAATAATACAACATTATTTGATTAATTTATAATAATATAAAATTTTAGTATTTTTTATAATCGGAGGAAAAACGATAACTTGATTTTAAAAATATTAAGATCCCTATATAAGTTTTCTTATTATCATATTTAGTAAAGAAGTTTAACTATTTTTTTTAGCTTATCTATTTAAAATATAGTATTTTATACTTTTTTTAGTATAAGAATAAAATAATATACGCAACATTTATAATTTCTATAATTTATTAAATTTTTAATATATTTTCATATATTTTTCAATTTTTATTTTATAAAATTTAAGTTAAAGAAAATAAATATATTAAATTAGAAAACTAACTAAATAATAAATAAAAAAGTAAATCAAAACTAAAAATGAGAGTAACTGCGGCATAAAAATTTAAAAGTAAAAAATAAAAAAATGGGAAAAAACAAAAGGTTCATAACCAAAAAAAAAAAAAGGTTAAGTAAAAGTATAAAAAGATGCCCAAAAGAAATTAAAAGAAATGTAATTAAATTCTTTAACTGACTAGGAAGTAATCAATTCTTTAAAGCAAAAAGCACTTCCTGTTTATGGCACTCATTAAGAAAGACTCGAAAGATTGAAAAAAGCAAATGGTAAAAATAAACAAAAAATAAAACCTATAAAAAAAAAGGTATAATCCCATCATCCCAATCCTAATTATCCTAAAATATAAATAATTCTGTAATAATATCCCAAAAAGAATATTAACAATATAATACCAATAACTGTAATTTAAGCGTACAAGTTGATAAATTAGTTGACTTAAGCTTAATAGATGAAAAACCGCAGTAAAAAAAAGTCCAAAAAATATCTTCCACAGTCGAAAAGATTCTCTAAATGGAATCTAAAAGAGAAGAGCGTCGTTAAAAAATGGAAGAAGCAAAACGCGATAAAGAAGGTAAAATTTTAGAAAACTAAGTTCTTGGAAAAAATGTAGATGTAGATTTTCAATAACTAATTAAAAGCAACATTTTTAAATAAAATTAAAATTAATAATAACATATACCTTCTTATAATTTCAAATTATGCGTATGTGTTCGTAAAAGGCCCATTTTTTAAAAAGAAGAGCAGAATGGAGAAATCGATTCAGTTTCCGTCTTAAATCCTTAAATAAGGGTTTTGGCTCCTAAATATAAAGTAGACGGAATTACAAAATACGTTGAAAAATACAATTTTTAATTCGATAATGTTTTTAATGAAAATGAAGATACTTAGCTTATTTATTAATATTCTTTGAAACCTTTATTGGACCATATTTTGGATGAAAATTGGGTCATTACATGCTTTGCATATGGGTAGACTGGTTCCGGGAAAACCTATACAATGAAAGGAACATAAGATTTGTTTGTGAAAGATTTATTTATTTAGAGTTAAAGGAAAGGCTATTAGTAAAAATTTTTTTTATCTTTTTTTGAAATATATGGGGGAAAATGTCTTGATTTATTAAATAATAAATAAAATTTAATTATATTGGAAGATAAATAGGGTTAAGTTTAAATATAAAATTTAACCGAAAAATAAGTTTTCTCAGCCGAAGAAATGCTCGAATAAATTATTTTAGCAAACAATGAAAGAACGACTTTTGCTACTTAAGCTAACGATAGTTCTTCTAGATCCCATGCGGTTTGTAAAATTATTATTAAAGATTAAAAAGATCTCAAATAAGGATAATTAATCCTTGTAGATTTAGCTGGATCAGAAAGAGCTTAAGATTGTTAAAGTAATGATAAAATAAGGAGAATGGAAGGTTCTGAAATTAATAAAAGGTATATATAAAGAAAAATACAAATAAAAATTATATTTAGTTTACTTGCGTTAAAAGAATGTATTAGGACTATGGACAAAGGAGGAGCTCATGTACCTTTTAGAGGTTCAAAATTAACTATGGTTTTAAGAGATTCGTTTTAAGGGAAAAATAATAAATCAAAAATTATTATGATTGCGTGTATTTCACCATGTTCATCTTCTACTGATCATACTATTAATACTTTAAGGTATGTTTTTTGTAAAATTAATAAATAATATATATTATATATTTATTTATTAATGTTTTTCATTTTTTATAATAAAAGATACGCAGATAGGTTGAAAGAAACTAAAAGTAATAATACAGGAAGTAATTATAATATACATTCTTCTTTAGATAAGAATTTAGAAATATAAAATTATCAAGGTTCTTTTACATGCAAATCAACATAAAATAATATATTTAATTTTGATGCTTATAATAATGTAGATTATTTTTTATTTTATTTATTTTAAAATAAAATTAATAGTTTAATAAAAACGATCAAACAAATATTACAGATATAACACATGTTAATGAAAAAAATAAAGGATTAATGAAAAAAAACTAATCTTGTGTATAGTATACTAATTAATAAGTTGTAAATATAGAAACAAACAAAGAAAAAATTAATAAACCAATAATTTCAGAAAATTTATATAATCAATAAATTAATGAATAATAGAAAAAACTAGAAAAAACAAGTTATTTGAATTATAAAGAAGAATATTTTATAAATTAAGAAAATAATTAAAATATATAACATAGTAATGATTTTTAAGATAATTTGTATTAAGATTAATAAGAATTAATAGAAGTAAATGAATAATAAGAAGAAGAATAGAAAGAAGAAGAAGAAGAGGAAGAAGAAGAAGAAGAAGAAGAGGAAGAAGAAGAAGAACAAAATACTATTTAAAAATAACAACTATTATAAATATAATAAGAATTAGTAGCAGGTCACGTTTATTCAATTCAAGTTTTTTTTATATTTAGTTTTTTATGATATTTATTTTTGTTTTTGTTTGAAAAAGGAAGATGCTTAATTGTTAAAATAAGAGAGTGAATTTATACTTAATATTGATAATTTAGATAAATAAACAGACGAAAAAGTATTGTAATATGTAAAAAATTTAGAAAAAGTTGTTAATAAAAAGCTTAATATGTATATGATTTTGAATAAAAAAATAAAAGAATTTAAGTAATTAATTTAATGTTAAAACAAAAAAAAATAAAAAATATTATTTTTATTAAACAAATAGTTAAAATTTAAAAATGAATAGAAAATATTAATCATGAAATTAAGAAATATAATTTAAGTTAATGTTTACAATAAAATATTTTAAATTAGAAATTTTATAGTTTTAAATGCATTTTTTATAATTTTTGTAATTTAAAATAATATAAAATTCAATATTTTTGTAAATTAATTAAGATTTAATTTTTGATCTTTTAAAGAAATTTAAATAATTTTTTTTATAATTATTAATTTTTAATTTTTATTTAAAATAATTTAATCATAAATATAATTTTTAATATAAATATCTATATATCTTATTTTTTTTCAAATATAATAATATTTTATATAATATTTTTCATAAACCTATTTTAAACAAAAACATAATTTAATTAAAATATATAAGATTATTTATTTAATCAATTATTATTTTACTAAATAAAATGATTTAATATATATTAAAAAAATTAAATTATAAATTATTAAATTATTAAATTAAATTATAAATTTAATTTAATTTAATTTAATTTAATTTAATTTAATTTAATTTAATCTTATAATTGTAATTAAATTAAAAACTAATTGAATATAATATTTTATTGAAATAAATTTAATAAAATTATTTTTTTTATTAATAAAAACATATCTAATTATAGTAGACTTTTTTTAATTTTATATTTATATATATTGAAGAAAGCCTATGTTTTTATTTTATTAATAATTATAAAAAAAAGTAAAATAATATATATTAAAATATAAAATAATTTATTTAAAAAAAGAGTTTTATTTATATTCAAAAATTATAAAATATAAATAATAAATAAAAAATAAAAAAATTAAAAATGTAAAAAAATAATTTACAATTTAATCAGTAAGAATAGCTATAAATAAAGAAAGATTAATTAAAATAATTGTAAAAATAAAACGAAAACTAAAATAAAGAACATTAATAATTAGATAATCTTTAATAAACGTAAGAGGAATCAGCTTCTGATGAAATTTTAAAATAATAAGTACCAGGAGATAGAATAGTTTAAAAATAAAATAATAATTACACATCCTCATTAACTCATCTTGAAAGTAATTTAGATAATGATATTTTTTACAGGTAAATATAATAATAGTTTTTTATATCTTTAACATAATAAAAAAATAATAATCAACTGATGTTTTTTAATAAATAAAATTAATTTTTCTTAAAAAAAAAAAGAAGATCAAAAAATGGATATGTTAGAACAATGTAAGAAACAAATAGAGAAAAGTAACTTTATATGCTTAAAAATAAAATTTCTAGGAAACCTTTTGAATTAGTTCCACCCATAACAACAGATTAAATAATGCCTATAACAAATGAAATTAATTACCTTTTATCTAAAATGAAAGTAAATATCTAATAGTTTTTAAATTAAGTAAAATAAAATATATAATGTTTTTATCAATAACATTTTTTTTATTTTTTTAAAAAAGTACATTCTTAAAGAAAAAATTGTTAAATAAGGATATATAACAGTTTAAGATTTAATTGATATTTTTATTTAGTAAAATCATTTATATATATATATATTTTAATTTAAAAATAAATATATAAAATACTTTTTTATAAACCAAATTAAAGAGAACCATTTAATCTAAATTCATAATAAGCAAAAGATTTATCAAGATATTTAGTAGAAGATAATACATAAGAGTTAATAAAATATAAACCAAATATGGATGCAGGAATTATTTTAGTAAAAAGTAGACTCAAACATGTTATTGGTAGGCTTAAAATATTTACTCCTGAATAGGAATAAAAATTACGTTAAGAAATTATAGATGTAATATAAAAAAAAAATTAAATATTTATTTTTATTTAAAAGATTATTTATAAACATGGAGAAGCCTTATTTTATTAACTCTAATTAACAGGAGATATAAAAAAACATTATTATGTACTAAAGAATAAATATTAAAGTGTATGTAAGTTATAAATATGGAATTATCTTCAACTTAAAGTGATTATTATTTCTAATAACTATATGAAAGTTCTTCAACTTCTGGAAAATTTAATGCTAATGATGTTATAGGATTATTTAAATAAAAAATTAAGAACTATAATCTTTTTCCTTTAGTGGTGCTTTGGTTTGAGATTTATGGATTATTATACATTAAGATTCGAAATAAAAAAAAACTATATTAAAAAAGAAATATGAAATATAATTAAAAAATAAAATAATAAAAATAATATATAAATATTTATTTAAAAAATAAAATCATTTAATTAAAATATTTTCAAGGCTAAAAATGAAAAAAATATTTTTTAATTTAAAAAAATCTTTTTTTTTTTTTCTTGAAAATGAATATTTTTATCATTATTTTAATAATTATATAAAGTTGATAAATAAATACTTAAATAAACATTAATTTATTTATATTATATTTATTTTATTTATTATTATCATTTATAATTCCAAGTGTCAATCGAATATTTTTATTAAATTAAATTTAATTTAATTTTACATTTTTTTTTCCATTTCTTCTATTTATCTAAAAATAAAATCCCTATATATTAATAAAATTAGTTTAATATTTATTTTAAATTTTATTTAATCTTAAAATTTCATTTTTTATTCCTTTATTTTCAATATTTTATAAACTAGACAATAATTTCTTAATAAAATTTCATTATTTTTTCGGCCTTAAAGTTAATTTTTTTTAATCTATGTATGGTTAAAATTAAAAAATTTATAAGGATTTGTTTTGAATAATATAATTCTTTATAAAATTTATTTACTTTTTTCGAATATTTACTTATCTTATTAATTATTTTTTTTGCAATTTTTTAAAAATAAAAAAGTAAGTAAAAAAATTACTTTATTTAATAAAAAATATACTCAAATTCTAGTTAATTTTTTTTATAAATTTTGTTTTTATTTTTTAAAGTTTTCTTGGCAAACAAATTATTGTTTTTTCAGATTTTTATTTTTATATTAATTTGTATATATAATTTTTCAATATTAAAATACCAAAAAAGTAAAAATATTAATTTTTTAATTTGTTATTATTTTTATTCTAAGACTATTCAGCTAAGATATTATTATATATTTAAAAATTATTTAATAATCATTCTTATAATTATTATTTTTAATATACAATGTCTTATATTAAATTAAAAATTTTATATTCATTTAATATATTTTGAAATATATATAAGTTTAATTATTAAAAAATTAATTGTACATTATATAGTTGGTATATATAATATATATATAATATATATATATATATATATATATATAATATAAAAAAAATAGTTTTAAATAAAATATTTTTTAAAAATTTGAATATATGTAATTATGTTAAAAATAAAATATATATTATTATTGATATTAGTTTATAAAAATTATATATTTTTTTCTGTTTTATATATTTATATATTTATTAAATTTCCTATTATTATTCAACTTGGTCTTCTCTATCCGTTTCTCCAAACATTATAAGGTATAATTATTTAAAATTAATTTTTTTAAATATTAATAATTCTATTTGAAACTAAATGGATCTATTAGAAATTTATCATATTTATATTAATAAAATTATCTACTTAGTTTCTAATTTAATTTATTTTATTTTATAAATTATTGAATTTTTAATTTATATTCTAAATAAAATAAAGTTAGTTTAAAAAGAAAACAGCAATATACATATTATTTTACTATAAATTCTCTAAAACTGTGTTTTCAATAATAACATTACTATAATTATTATCTGTATAAAATACTAAAATTTAATCAACTTAATTTTGGTAAAAGTAATGATGTTATTATTATCTAATATATCTTATATTATTAAATTATTAAATTTGATTTAATTATTATTAAAATGATTTCATAAATATTTACTTATTAAAATTAAGGTCTTTATAATCTTTAAAATATTTATTACATTTAAATGTGATTTTAGTATTAATGATTATAATTTTATATTTAATTTTCATTATAATATTAATTATTATTATTATTATTATTATTATTATTATTATTAAATTTATTATTGTATATTATTATTTTAATTATATTGATTTATTAACTAATTTTATTCTTAATAGTTTATTCTTCTAATTGCTGTATTATTATATTACTATCTTCTACAACATTCAAAACTATAATTAATCCATTTCTATCCACATATGTAACAAAATTCAAATTTACATATACATTTAATATGATCACAACCTTTTAATTTCAAAAGAATAAAAACAAAGAATTAAAAATAATTACCTTAGTTTTTTTCAACCCACATTTTACAATTAGGACATTCTTTCATTTTATATTACTCTACATGTCTTTTGAATTATTTTTCTTAAAATTCAGTATTATTAATATTTAAATATTCTTCACAAGTATATTTATCATGATATCTTACCCTACAATTCAAACAAAATTCTTTTTTTGATTTTATAAATTTTTTGATTTTTTTTAATTACCTATTTTGCATTAATCACATTTTATTTTAGTTTAATTTTTCTAAATAATAAATAAATTATTACATATAGAATTAGGGCACCAAGAATATTTTTCATCTTTTTAATTTGAATGACTTACTATATAATTAATATAATTTCTTTAAAATTTATTAAAATAATCATTATTAATTATCGTATTTTTGAAATCATCAATTAAAATTTGATTATCACAATTATCTTAAGGACAATTTATTTAATGATTCCCATTATCTATTTAAGTACATAAATAAATTTTCAAACAATTTTAATCAAAATAATGATTGCAAATTCTAATAACATAAAAATTATCTATTTAATATTATATCATACAAATATTACATTCAAAATTTAATGTATTTAATTTCTTATGTTGTTCTAAAAATTGTTTTCTCAGTCTTTCATAATCAATAAGCTATTTACCATAATTTTCAAATATTTCTTTTATTTATTTCTTTGTGTTTTTATCATCAACTAAATATTCAAGTTATTATATCATCTATTCTATTAATTTTTAAGGTTCATATAGTTCATTTTCTAATTAAATGCTAGTTTATTCTTCTTTATTAACTAATTAATAACTATCTTAGTCTATACCAACCATTGCAACTATTTATTAAACAAATTCATATTTTTATTAGTTAGAAACTTAACCGTCTTTTGCCTCTTAAATGATTTGCAAATATTTATTAATATTTTACTATTATTTATTTTTATGTATATTTAAAAAAAACATTCGATCTTCTTAATTAATTATATATTTTAATAATATTAAATCATGATTCTGAAAAAAAATTTTTGAAAACTCAATATTCCTTATACCATAAGTTTGTTACATTTCCATAAAAACATAATATACTATTTAATTTTATTCTTCAGTTAATTTATTTTGAATTTCTTGGTATATTGTATCCATTTAAAGAAGCAATTCACTCGTTTTTTTTTAAAACTATTTTTATTTTTAATCAAAGTTTATTTATTTGTGAATCATATATTTTTTCCATTTATGTTATTATTAAATATTTTGTTAATTTAATACATTTTATAATATATCAATACATTAATCTAATTATTAAGGATATCCTTTTTATTATTATTCATAATTCTCTTCTAAATCATTATAATCTTATTGCAAAACATATAAACTTGAAAATTCATTATCTTAATTTAAAATAATATTCTTTTATTTAATATGATTCAATCTATTAAAATCTATAAAATGATAAAAGTTATTTAAAAGAGAAAAAATTTCATTATTATTTTAAATTGATAAATATTTTTGTAAATTTAATAAAGTCTTTTATTCTTCAATCAATTAAATTATTTATTTAATAAAAAAATCAATTAGTTTTTATGATTAATCTACATAATTATCAATATATATAGCTTTAAATTAATTTTTTAATTATTAATGATTTGGTTAAAAAAAGTTTAGAATTAAATTATAGAATTTCAATTACTCTTGTTATTATTATTAGTCATTTTTATTTATGAATGAGAAAAATTCAATTAAATTTTAAATTATTTATTATTATTATTATTTACTATTATAAATAGAAATTTAATCAATTTAATTAATTTAATCAATTTAATCAATTTAATTGTTTATACTTAAAATTAAATTCGAATTTTATAATTATTAATTGTTAAAATAATATTTATTATTTATTTATAAATGAATTAAATTATCTTTTATTTTTATATTTATATTTAAATCATTTTTTTCAATTTTTTTTATAAATTCATTAAATTTATCTACAAATTATTTTAGTTCTTCATTAATTCCTTAATCAATACACAACATATTTGGCTATTTAAAATTCATATTTTAATTTAATATTCTTGTTTAATCACTTTAAATAGCAAAACGTTAGTTTAGAAAGTTTAAATCGTTTAGTAAGTCAAATACCTGACTTTCCTTTTTGAATTTTTGATCTTAATTGACTAAAAATATTTATAATTCTTGGAAATTTTTGAATTTACAAATTTAATTTATATTTAAATGATATAAAAGCTATTTTTAGGTATATTCTAAATGCATTTAATTAATTTCGATTTATTTTTCGCTTATACTTGAATATTAATTATTAAAAGATTTTTGTACTTAAAGCATTAAGATATTTTAATTTAAATTTATTTAGCTATTAGTAATATTTTAATTATTAATTGGAATAAAAGATATAAAGTAAACCAAAACATCTAAATAATATTATACTTAACTATTATTATTTGAAATGATCATTTTAATATTTTAATTTATTGTATTTAGTTCATTTTCTAAAGTAAATATTTTCATTTATAAAGAATTAACTTAAATTTATTAATCTAAAAGTATATCCTTCAAATCATAAAGTTATTTTTCTATATATATATTATTTTTATTTTTATTTTTATTTTATTCTAAATATTTTAGTTTTAACATTTTATTAACAATTTTTATATCTTCAGGAATATCCGAATCTTTTAAAAGATTCGAAATTTTACAAAAAGTTTTATTTTAATTAGGAAAAATATTTAATTCTAGAATATTAATATTATTAATTTGAAGTAAGCCAATTAAAGAATTTATTTTTTTATAAAATTGATCTTAATTAAATATTAAGAAGATGTTGTTTAAATTCTATTGATTTTATAAAAAGCAGCAAATAAAATTTAAACAAACAGTTTACAAATCTCTTTTATCAAATTAAACTTCATTTAAAGTACTAATATATGTTATTTAAATTTCATTAATTTTTAAAATTTTATTAATAAAAAAACTAATTATTTCAAAAAAAAATATATCTGATAGATTATCTTAAGAAGTTATTGATAAAATTTCATATATACTAGGTATTATTTAATTTTAGATATTCTTATCTATATAATTAAAACTTTATTTAATTATTTTCGAATATTTTTCGATTTATTGAATAATTTATTAATTATTGAATTAAATTTGTTATTTTTTAAACTTCAGATAAGACTTATGTAAAAGAAAATTTCTACAGTCTTCTTCATATAATTCATATTTTTAATTTATTAACTTTATTTTTTCAAATTTAAAACATTATTAAGTATATATTTATTAAAGGAGATTATTTCTTAAGTCTTTATATTTTTCAAAAATATCTTAATCAATTTTTAGATTTTCTATACTTATAAATTTATTATTTTAATTTAAATAAAATAATTAATTTTTATCATCAATTTTATGTAGAAGATTATTTTCTTAATAAAAACTAGTTAAATCATCTAATATAATTAATGATTTTTCAGTATTTTGTTAAATTTATGAAGAAAATTTTTATAAAGTTTATTGTTTTTGAATGAAAGATACTATATAATTAATTATCCAATCACTTGCTTTTTCCCAAATGTCGAAATTCTAAGCATCTATAATTAATATTTTTTTTCTTAAAATTCCTTAATTTAAATTAAGTTAAACCAATATATTCCATAGATTAAAATAAAACTAATTATTATTTTTATCAAAATAACTCAAAAAAAGAATTATATTTTTTAGATTTTTATCGTTCTCATTATTTTCAAATTAAGAATTTATTTATATAACAATACTTTTTATATCATAAGCTTTAATTAATTTTAATTTAATTTATTTGTTCATTAAATTTTATCTAATTTTTTATTAATTATTAAATTAAAATAATAAATCTTTAAATTCTTCTGGAATATCATCATCATAATATAAATTTTCGTTCTTTAGAAAAACATTCAATTAATTAGGAATCATTTAACTTGTAATTAAATAATCTTAACTTTCATATTTCTATAGATATTCATAAACCTAATTTAGAAAATCATAAGAATCAATATTTACCAAAATTTATTATAAATTTAAAATATTTTACTAATTTTCTATTATTTTTATTAAATCGTCGATCTTAAATATTTAATTATTGAGCCAACTTCCTTATTTTTGAATAGAATCAATCCATCTCAAATTTTCATTAATATCAGGGATAATAATTAGGTTCGTATAACTTATTAGTTTATAATATTATTAATATTTTTGTTTTATTTCATCATTGTCATTTTAATCAAGTATATTTTAAAAATAAGGGAATTTAACTTTTGATAATTATTAATAATTTTCATTTTAATCCAAAACAATTTCCGATTATAAAAGCTTTTATTAATAAGGATATATAAAATTCTTATTTAACCATATTTTATTTATTAAATTTTATCTATCAACTGGTTCTTTTACTTCTGATAAAATATTTAAAGAATGCCATTTCCACTATTTTTTTTTTTTTTTATTCAATAAAAATATATTTATATGAGAATATTAAATAAATATAAAAATATACTTATTTTTTTTAAACACTATCAATAATACTGTTAATTAATTATAAACATGAATCTAAAATTTATACTATTATTATTTAATTCTATTTTAAATTTTAGGTTTCATTTCCTCCTAAAATTATTCCTTCTCTTTCTATTATTTTTTAAATATATATTTTATTTTAAATTTAAGCATATATAATTATTATTTATAAAAAAAAAAAAACCTTTATTAGGAGTAAAACCTAAGCTATTAATAATAAAAGGAAAATTAAAATCATGAGAACCAATCAAAGGAAAAAGTTTAAATAAAACTGCAATTTCATTAGATTTTCTTAATATATTAATTGTTTTATTTTATTAATTAATATCTAGTTCAATAGAAATTTATGTTAGCTTATCTTCATTTATAAGAATATAGGAATTTAATGATTTACCATTATTAATTATTTATACATAAAATACATCTTTATCGAATATTTTTATTGTTTCTTTAAATTAATAGCATTCGTATTTTTTTAAAATCTAATTATCGATTTCAATTTTATTAACTTTCTTTAGTTTAGAAATAAATATGATTGTAAACTTTAAACACCTATCTAAATCTTAAAATCCAATTTCACCTGTTTATATATTTTCCTAGTTTATAAAATTATATTAGAATATAGTATTATTAATATCCTTAGGATTATATTCTACGTAATTATCTTATTTTTCTAAATTAATAAAAATATGAGCAACTTAATGTAAGCTATTAAATATTTAATTATAATCTCCTTCTCTGTTTAGCATTACTCCTTCATTTTAGATATATTACTAATTATTTTCTATCATATTTTATTTATAAATTCCTTTTATAAAAACTTATTTAGAAAGTAAATGAGTTGTCAAAAATCCAGTTCCAAAATGTCCAATTTTAATTTAAGCTTAATTTCTAATATTTTTATATTTTATTTTTAAAATATATATTAATTACATTTAATTTTCGTCTATTTTTCTTTTGGTAGATTTCTTAACGAATAAGTGACTTAGACTTTATTAATCAAAAGGAATACCATTATGTTAAAACTATAAAAAAGTATCTGTCAAAGTAAATTTAAGAATAGATCCTTCTGGGTTTATATTTAGATCATTTAAATCAACTCCATTTTATAATAATTCCCATGGCTTAAATATTTATTAATATTTTATTTTAAATAAAAATATATTATTATACCCATCTTCTTTTTGAGTTTTCAGTAGAATCACTTTCTAACTCTTTTATTAGATCATAAATTGTATAAGAGGTTGTTTCTATTAATAAATCAAGAAATTATTCCATTTTTTTTATTTTTTGTTTGTTTGTTTTTTGTTAAAAAATCTATTATATTAAAATTATTAAATTAAATTCTTTATAAAAATAATAAAAAATTTAGCAAAATTTTAGTAAAAAATTAAACATATATAATATATTATAAAATATAATTATAATAAATAGTTTTTAATAAATAATCAGTGTAATATAAATTATATAATAATTATAAATATTATAATAATATAATATTTATAATGATTAAAATAATGTCAATAATTAATAATATAAATTATAATAATTAAAAAAAATTATTAATATTATAATATTTATATATCACAATTTAATATTATTATAATATAATTGAATATATTTATT
The DNA here is from genome assembly GCF_000220395.1 of Ichthyophthirius multifiliis. Taxonomy (NCBI): domain Eukaryota; phylum Ciliophora; class Oligohymenophorea; order Hymenostomatida; genus Ichthyophthirius; species Ichthyophthirius multifiliis. Next base: position 90,982 of record NW_004086960.1, read on the forward strand.
TATAATTTATATTAAATTAAAATAATTATTTATATAATTTTTTTCTTTTGATATTCTTATAGATCTAAATTATTGATGTATTTTCTAATTTAATTTTATATTTTATTAACATAAATATTTTTACAAATAGTTAAAATACATTATAATTTTATATTAACTTTAACTCATAACAATAAAAAATCTGAAATTAATAACATATAAACTATTAATCTCAAAATATAATTTTTAAACAAAAATAAATTATTTTTTTAAATTAAAAAATTTAATTTCATTAAGATTTTTATAAATAATATTAAAATATATCTCCCAATGTAATAAACATTTCTACTTATTAAGTTTTTTTATTTATACAAACTAATCTATTTCCTTAAGCTAAAAATAAATTTTCCACAACTTTTCTAATGCAATCTTCTTTTTCGAAAAACTCATTTACATTTGAGCTCATTAATTTGTATTTTTACTTCTCATCTTTTAAAAATTACATAAACTCATATATTGGTCTACTTAACTATATAAATATAATTTTTTAAATAAAATAAATAAAAAATTAATAAATATAATATAAATCTAAAAAAAAAACAATCTAAAAATTCTAAGTTTTCCAAATAAAAACTATATCCCTTCTATGAATTAGTCCTTTATAAATATTGTTCTCATCCAATATAGGAATAGAAGATATTTTCCATTTATTCATCATAATATCAAAACAGTTATAAGTAGAATCTTTTAAATTATAACTAAGTACATTTTAAGTATTAATAAATTAATCTAATGCATAAGATATAGGAATATCATATGGGTTCTAATCATCCATCTCATTACTAAAATCTTAGGTTAGGTTTCTTATTAAAAATAATAAAATATCTTTATATGTTAATATCCCGACAACTAATGTACTTTCATTATCTATTACTAAAATTCTATGTATTTTGTTCTTTATCATTTTACTACATGCTTATTACAAACGATCATCTATACTTACAGTTATTAATTCTTTATTTTCAAATTTCTTTAAATTTAAATATATAATATTACATTATTTTATTTTTAATAAAAAATATTTTTATACGTCTTAATTTAAAATTCTAAACCAGCTTCTTACAGATAACTTTTAAAGATCTAAAAAAAATTACTATTTCTAAATTAAATTAAATTATGATTATTCAGCTTAAAATTATTATAAATTTGTATTTATTGATTAACATTAATTTTTAAGATTTAAATTATTATTAATATTTTTATTATTTTATTAATTTAAATCTTAATCAAATTCTATATCATATAAATTGTTCTTACATTTGTTAAATAAAAAATTAATTTCTTCGCCCATTTCTGATATATATATTTAAATATATAAATATTTATATATATTTATTATATATAAAAATTACAATCAACTTCTTATAATATTTTAATTTCTTTCAATTTAGATAAATGTTCTTTTTATATTTAGCTTTCACTTACTTTTTTATTATTTATTTTTATTTAATTATATTAAATATAAAAATATTTATTAATAAATATTTCTTTTTAATAAAAATACAAGGAATTTTATTTAAAGCTGCATTTTTATAACTTATTAATATAATTTTTACTATGTCTGAATAAGTAATTATTCCATCAAATTATGCAGTGTCTTAATTCCATATTAATGCTTCTTCATATTTATTTTTAATAACTAAATTTATAGCTTCAAAACATGAAAAGTTTTTATCGATTACAACCAGCTATAATAAAAATATTTTAATAAATACAATTTTTTTATATTAATTTTATTATTTTTTTATTTCATATTTCTTTAATATTTTTTTACATTTAATTGAATTATATATTTTATTAATATTAAATATTTTTTATAAATAATATGCTAATCCTTTTATTTAATCTTTATTTAATAAAATTTTATATTACAAGTTTACCTAAGAATTTTTGGGTAGACAATCATATACTTTACTTTCATTTAAAAATGCATGTATTGAATTTTTACAATCTTCCTTTTTATTGGAATATGTATTTTTAATACAATAAAATCTTTTTAGATTTTAAGATTAATTATTTTTAAAAAATTACATTTAAAATATCTTCCTTACTTTGAACTCTTTAAATTTTTTTTTTTCATCCATTTTTTAAGATAAATATGAAGAATATTAATTTTATTTTAATATTTTATTTGTTTATTTTTTTATTTTAATTATTTATTTAAAATAAAAGCAATTTATAAATTTGTATAATATTATGTATTATTTATTTCTTTTATAATAGATTTTTTTTTAATTTGATTTGCTGAAAATAATCGCTATTAAAATAAGCTAAAAGTTATTTTTAGAGTTATTATCATTTTTTAGAAACAATGGAAATCTATATATTAAAATAATGATTATAATTAATATCTATTTTTTAAAAATTAAAAAATTACGTTTTTTGTTTATATGTATTTTATAAAAATTATTGTATATATAACAGTGTCTAATACATGATTGTAAAAATAATATTATATTTAAAAATATTCTTTGTATAATTTTTCACATTAAAAAAAAAAAATCAAGTTTCATATTTAATAATAAAATTAAGTAAAAGTAAAATTAGAAAAATAAATAAGAAAAAAAAAGAAAAAAAAAAGAAAAAAAAAGAAAAAATTTTACATATATATATATATATATATACATATATATATATATATATACATATATATATATATATATATATATATATATATATAATAGATACTTTAAAAAATTAAAATAAAGAAAAACAATAGACACAAATTATTTCATTTTTTATAATACTTATTTATAGCTTAACCAAATCCATATTTTTAATCTATTTCTATATTTAAAATAAAAAATATTAAATAATAAAAAACATACTATTATTCGAAGTACTAACTTTTTTATGAATATTTTAAGGAGTTAAACTTCCTTTCGGATTATTCGAAATCAAATTTTATTACTGCATTTTATTTTTGTGACTATTTTACCCAGAATAAGATCCTCCTTCTTTTTTTAATATATTATTTCCAAATTAAAATCCTTTTTTTTCATTCTAATTTTTACTCTCTTCCTATTTTTAATTATACATTTTAGCTGCAAAAACATCATCATTAACAAACGGATGGTTAATAATATCTCCAGTTTTAATTCTTTATTAAGGATCAACCTATAACATTTAATCTATACAATCTAATATTTCATTAGAAAGATTTTTTTTAATATCTTTTTACATTTCATATTTCCCCTCAATTATTTTTTCAATTAAAACACTATTAGAATTTCCATAAAAAGGAAAATCTCCAAAAACCATCAAATAAAGAATTACTCCCATAGCCCAAACATCAATAGAAGGAGTCAATTATTTAGCTTTTCCTTGTAAAACTTCTGGAGCCATATATTTTAAACCCCCTGCGTCTAAATTTTCAACATTTAATTTAGATGCAAGACCCGCTATACCAAAATCAACTACCTTTATGTTTTTTTATTTTTCTTTTTATTGAAAAAAAAAAAAATACTTTTATTAAATCATCATTTTTCTATTTAAATAAAATATTTTCCAACTTTAAATCTCGATGAATTAATCGATTTATATGACAATAATTAATTGCATCAACTATCTATTTAAAGTATATTTTTGCCTATTCTTCTGATAATCGCTTTTCTTTATTTACTTTTTCATATAATTCGCCTCCTTCTAAATATTCCATTATAAAAACTACTCTCATATCACTTAAAGTATAACAATTCATTATTTTTACTATGTTTTTATGATTTAATACTTTTAATATTTCAGCTTCCCGAAATACCATATCTATATCTTATGCGTTTCCTTTATTATTTTATTTATTTAAAATCAATCATGTATATGTTATTTCTTCATATTGCTTTTTTTCATTTTTTCTGTAATTTATTTTTAAAAACTCAATCAACAAATTAAAAAGACAAAAAAAATTGACAATTCAATTATCTTCTTTTTTTTTTGTTGATTGAGTTATTAAAAACATTGAGAAAAAATAAACAATATGAGCAGTAATATTTACCATTAATATTAGTTTTTACTATCTTTATAGCTACTTTTTTTAATGTTTATTTATGAATACCTAATAATACTTGACCAAATCCACCTTCGCCTAAAACTTTTACTAAATTATATTCAGAAAAAGTAGAATTTGAATCAAAATCTTCTCCTAAAAATTTAATTTGATTTATTTAATTTTTTTTATTAAAAAAAAAAAAAAAGGATACCTTTAGATGCATATAAAACTGCTTTGTCTTTAACATATTACAAATCATCATCTGTTAATTCGACTCCTTCAGCATTAAATAATCTTAAATTTCTCATATTTTTCATTTCGGATTTTTATTCAAGTTAAGTTAGAATTATTTAAAATGTTAAACCCTTTTATATACTTAAGTCAAATGGTTATAAAGTTGGGTGACCGTTTCTATATATTTTAACCTTTAATTTTGTATTAATTATATTTTATTTTAGGTTTTATTTATTTAGTTTTTTTTTTTTAATGAAAAATTTACTGTTTTATCTTTATCTGGAGATGGAAATTCATAGTCAAAGTTCATTTTTAATATGTTTTTTTTTTAAAAAAAAATTAATAAAATTTATATTACTTGTAAAAAAATTAAGTTTGTGTTAATTTTATTGATTTAAAATATTTTTTTCATAAAAAGGAAATAAAAATAAATTAAAGATATAAATTTTAATAATATTTTTTATGTATTTTTTGGCTATTTTTTAAAATATTATATTATAAAATACCTATATAAATAAAAAAATAAATTTAATTGTTTTTCTTTTATTAAATAAATAATAAATTAAATTGTTAAAACTAAGATAAAATTCAATTTAAATTTACTTACTATTGAAAATTTGAATAAACTTTATATAATATGAAATAATAATTAAAAAACCCGATTATAAATAGTTTTTTTTATTAAAAAAAAAAGTCAAAAATAAAATAAATATTATTCAAAAAAGACTGATACAAAAATAAAATAAATATTAATCAATAAAAGACAAATAAAATAAAATTAATTGATATTAAAAATTATTTTTCTAAAATAAAATTTTATATAAATAAATAATATTACTTAATTAATTAATATTATACAAATAAAATGAAAAAAATATATATATTTTTTTTTTTAATGGATAAATAAAATTTCCATAAAATAATATTTTTCTTTTTTCAAAATAAAGTAAAATTAAAATAATATAATTATTCTCATTATTTATAAAATTAAATATATTAAATATTAGTTTATATATATATTTAAATATCTTTATATATAAAAAAAATAATAACTATAAATATAAACTATAATAATATGTATTATATTAACATGTGAATTAGATAAAATTGGTATAAGTTTTGAATTAGATATGAACAAATTGATAATATTCACATATAGTTAATTAGAATGATTAGGAAAATAATATTTTCGCAATTATAATATATGAAAATAAAATTCTTCGGCTTAAAGATATATTAAAATTAAAATTAATTTTAATAAATAAAAATTATTAATGAAAAATAAAAATTAATAAAAAAATTAAAAATATAAAAAAAAATAAAAAAAAGTTTGAATAATGACTTTTTTTTATATAAAAATATACGTATAGAATTTTTTCTCCATAAAAAAAGCAAAATTACATATGGATATATATTTAATCGTTAAAATTGTAGTAATTAAAATTACATTGACAATAAAATATCTAGATTATCCTCCCCCCCAATAGCTAATCTTGGAGAATAAACAAGTAAAAAAAATATATTTAAAAGAAATATAATATAAACAATAATAATAATTAATTAGTTAATTATATAAAGTAGATATTTTAATATAAACTTCTAGATTATTTTTTTAAGAAAATTACAATATTTTTTTCAATAAAGATTTTTATTAATAAATATTTTCAAATTTATTATTAATTTGCTTTTTTAATTAAAATAAATATTTATTATGTTTAAATTAAATTACAAAATATTAATTCTTCTAATATATATTAATCTAAATAAAATTAATTCTATTATCAAAAATAATAATAATCATTTATATTCATAAATAAAAATAGTTTTAATAAGTTTATTTTTAAAACTATTTGTATTATAATTAATAGTATAATTCTATTTTTTTTTTTGACTAATAAAGTTATTTTTGTTAAATTTATATAATTTACCATAAAATCTTTATATAAAAATTTAACCAACTAAAAAAATAACATAATAAAATACTCTATATATTCTTTGTTAAAAAATATCGTAAAAAAATAAATAAAACAAAACAAAAAATACTAAAATATTAAATAATGCAATAAATAATTGATTCATTATAAAGCAATCATTTATATATCTAAAACATACAAACTTATAAAAATTACGTGCTATAAAACAACATAGATTAAATAAATTAAATAATAGATACTACAATATTCGTAATCTCTAAAAAAAATGAAGTCCATCCATTAATTTAATTAAATTTTGCTAGGTTAATAAAAGATTTATTCTAACTATATAAAATAGATTTTATAAAAATTATAGAAGAAAAGCTTCTTAATCTCTATACATATATCGCCCATTTTGAAAAAGAAAGTAGATTAGATGACAGAGGAAAAAAATATTTTCAAAAAAATACTGTAGACAATATAACTGAAGATGATAAAGTTATTTTTGGAAATAGTTTTTTTAGATTAATTTTAGAAACTTTATATGTATGGTCTAATTGGCTTCCTTAATCTTAATTTTCGATACAATACTAATAATTACTTTAAATTGAAAACATAAAATTCCCTTCATAATTGAATTACTATAAAATAGAATATTTAAAATTAACATTAGATTAATTAAGGGAAATCTCCCAAATCGAAAGCCATAATGCATCAATAAAAAATAAAAGTTAAGAAAGTCAATAATAGATAAATAAAATCAATGAAAACACAAGTAATAACACAAATATGCCTGATGAAATTAATTTCGAAAGTACAGGAGGTGAAGAAGCTTTATAAATATTAAAATAAATTGATCAAAATAAAAATTTACTTTTTGAAAAATTAAGAGATTCTAAATAAAATATAGATAATAATTCATTATAATATTTTAAATAGGAATTTCAGACTTTTTAAGAAAAAGCATAATATATAATTGAATAATTAATAAGTTAAGAAAAAAAAATATATTAATTACATAAATTTTAGATAATATAGAATTTGGACATAAATATAATTCACTTTCATTCGTATTTTTAAATGGTTAAATTGATTAAGCTTAGTTTCTTTACTAATTAAAAAATTAATAAGATTTAAATTTTTCATAATAATAAATTGATTAAACTCCATTTTGTGATAATATAACTAGATTTAGTTTCAAAAATTTGTTTGATAGTGATGTTTTTAATAAGTATAAATTATAATTAAAAAATAAATAAAATTATGTTAATTTAATAACTAATAATATTAAACATAATACTTATGTGAATTCATCTAGTTAAAAATATAAAAGTTAATTTTATGATTTATAAAATAGCTTAAAATATAAAGATATTGTTCAAGAAAGAGAATATTTTAAATCTCTTTGAGAATAGTCTTAAGAAACTATTAAAAATTTATAATATTAAATGGAAAATGTTAAAAACAAAAATACAAATATAAAATGAAAATAATATGATAATAATATAAATGTATGATTATTTTAATATTTTTAGTATTATTGATAAATTAAATTATAGATATAAAAATAAGCCTATTTTTTTGTTATTGTTAATTTATCAAAAAAATAAAAAAAAAATTTTTATTCATAAAAATATTTATAATAAAGAAGAAATATTTAAAAGAATTATATAATAATAAATAATTATATATTTAGTCAAGTTTCATATTTTCTTATTTATATTAAACTATTAATAATTATAAAATTTTTAATATAATTAATTGTAAAAAAAATAAATAATAAACAAGATTTAAATTTAATAAATAAATATTTAAAAAAAAAAAAAATTATCATAATATAAAAAAATAATATAAAAAAAAATATTATAATTATTAAAAATCAAACAAATTATATTTAAAATAAATAATAAAAAAAAAAAAAAAAAAAAAATTATGGTTAAAATAATATTAAAATTATTTTGTTTTAAAATATTATTATAAATAAAATATTGTAAAAAATTTTTTTGATAATAAAAAAAATATAAATAATAAAAATTAAAAGAATAAAAATATATATATATATATATTATATATTAAATTAAAAAAAAAGTAATATATAATACAAATAAAATCTAAAAATATAAATATATAAATATATAAATATATAAATATATAAATATATAAATAAATATTATAATATTTTTATATTTAAAACATTATTATATTATATATAAATTTTTAAATATTTTAATTAAATCTTTTTTTATCTTTAAAATTTATATTTTGAAATATATTTATATTATATATTATCTTATTTTAATACATCTTAAATAAAAAATTTACAATCAAATATAATACATTTTACTTTAAATACATATATATTATTTATTAAAAGTATATTTATTATTTTTTATACTATAATTTATAGTAAAAATTAAAATTATTCAAACTTGTAATAATATGTTTTACATTATTATTATAAATATATATATAAATATTTTTTTAAAAAATTTTAAGAAGTAAATTTAAATATTAAAAAAATATTAAACTTATAGTATAATTATTATATTTCTAGAAAAATTTGTAATTAAATTAATATAAAATAATCTTATAATAATTAAAACTATTTAATAGAAACAAAAAAAACTTAATTCAAAATAATAATTATTTTGTTAAAAATAAATAATTATAAAACGAATTTTTATTATTCAACTTAATATAAATTTTATTATGTAAAATAAACCATTATGTTTATCTGAAAAATCTTAAAATAAAAACAATCTAATACTTTTAATTATTTAAATATATAATATCAATTTGCTAAAATTAATAATACAGAAATTCTTTTTGTATTTTATATTATACATATTCGAATAATTTTATTTAAAATTATTAAAGTAAGATTTTACTCATCTTTAGTGAAAAGGAAACTTTATTTTTGTAAAAAAATAACATATATATAAAAAAATTGTTATACATTTTTTTTATTAATTTAGTATATAATTTAATATATTCTATATAAAAAAATAAATAATATAATAAAAGAAAAGTATTTATATATATATAAATATATAAATATAAATATATATATAAATATATATATATTTGATATTTATAATATATATATAAATATTTATTATATATTAATAAATAATAATTAATTATAAAACAATAATTATACATAATATAATAATTTATTGTATAAAAAAATTTATAAATATACTTAGTTATTTTATTTAGAATTATATAATTAAAATGAAAAAATATTTAAAACAGAATGACTTTAAATTTTTTTAAAAATGCATATTATAGAAATAATTAAATAAATACAATATTATTTTTATATAAAAAAATATAATTACATGTCTAATATAATATTATATGAAACGAAGTATCATAAAATTTAATTATATTTCATTAAATATTTTTAAGTGTTTTCTTTCAAAACTACGTTTTATAAATTGTTTTTCTTATTAATCTATTATTAAACAAAAGTAATTTTTTTATTTTAAAATTTTAAATGAGATGAAGTTTTTCTTAAAAGAGGTCCGATATTTTAATCATTATTTTTAATAATAATGTTATTTATATATTTATTATTATTATTATTATTATTTTTATTATTATTATTATTATTATTTTTATTTTATATATAATCTTTTAGTTTTTATATTTTTACTTCTTCATCTTTATTTTATTATTGGAATTTTTTTTAATTATTTAATTCTTTTAATACTTCTTAAATTTCCTTATTTTAAAATTATTAACAGTTTTCAACCATAAAGTTTAGTTTAATTTTTAATTCACGCATTTTTTTTCTTACTTCTTAATATGAATTTAATTTAAATTATTCTTAATTTATTTATTTTTTTAAACAAGTGATACTTCTACTATCTTTTTCTATAAAATAACACTAATTAATATTAGTAAAATCTATATTTTTTAAAGTTTATGCATAACTTTTTAATTCAGATAATTAAAAAGATTCATTATTATTATTTTACTCTAATTCTTATTATTCTTTACAAAAATTTTATAATTTTTTTGATGTAAAAGGTCTATTTTATTATAAATAATTTTTTTTTATTATAATTAGATTCCTTTATTTTCAGAAAAATCTCTTATATTTTTTTTTGTATTTTTTTTTTAATTGAGCAATTTTTTTCTATATTATTAATAAGTTTTTCATTTTTCTATAAAAGCATATTTTTTTAATTCAATTCTTCCTACATTTTTTACATTTTTACATTCAATTAGTAAATTTAATATTCTTTTTCAGCTTTATAACTTATATTTTGTTAAGATAATAAATGTTTTTATTTATTTTAATGTTAAAATAAATTATTTGATGATCATATATTATATATAGTAGGTATTTTTTCTTATATTTCAGACATGCTTTCCATATTTTATAATAATTTTATATTCAATTCTAATAAAATTTCTTTGTTTTTTTGAATGTGTTATTATCTTATTTTTATTTTAGTTTTATTTACTTCTGATTATATATTATCTTTTTCAATATTTTTTATATATTTTTCGCTTTCTTCATTTAGATTTTTTATTTCTTCAATACTATTTTTTATTTCTATATTTTCTTCGATTATTTTAAATATTCTTTCATTCAATTTATCATTACCTATATTTAATATATATTTATACATATAATATAATTAATTATATTTTTTATTTTTTTAATTAATATATAATAATTTTTACATTTATTATCTAAAAAATCAATAGAAGTATTCAAGTTAATATTTTTACTTGATAAAAACGGTTATTTTTCAAAATAAATATATTATTGTTTCAAATTTCGAATTTCTTATTTAATCAACTCTTCCTCTTATTCTTCAAAAGGTATTAAATTAATTTTATTCTCTTAAACTACTACTACATTTTTTTAAATATTTCTGGCCCTTTCCACATATTTTAAAGTATTAATAGTTTCCTAATAACTCATATAATTTCCACTAATACAAGAAATAATAATGTTCCTAGTATTTCCTCCCAAAGAATCTTTCAAAAGCCGAGTCAATTTAGAATCTCTATAGGGTACAAAACATCCTTTTTTATTACAATCAGATAACAAATTAATGCAATTTCCTAAAGCTAATAAACTTTTATTTATATTGGAACCTTCTGCAGTTTACATTTATTAGTTTTTTTCATTTTTTTCACTTCCTGCTAAATCTATAATTGTAATTTTTGTTCCCTTTTATAAATCACTTATTTATATAATAGCATGTGATCTTATTTATAAATTTTAATTAAAATGATTAATATCTAAATATATTAAAAAAAAAAAAAAAACATATTAAATAAAATAATACCTTGAAGAAAATTAATTTTAAGAAGTCGATGCCATTGTTCTTCTTTTATTTCCCAAAAAAATTAAATTTTTGACATTTTCCTCATTTTCTATTATATATTCACTTAAATCGGGTACAAAAACACCTTTAGAAGGATCTTCGATTATCATAAGAGATTATTCATATGAATAATTTTTTTAAGGAATTAAATCTTTTATATTTTCATTATATATTTGTAAATAACTAAATTTAAATTTCCCTATATTATTTTAAAAAAGTTATCTTATAATTAAAAAAGTTATTCCTTCTTGTTAAAAATTCCCAAAAATTGTGTGAGATTTTCCAGTACTTGTTGGTCCATAAGCAAATATTGTATAATTGTAACCATTTAAAATATTTTATATAGAAGGCTATATTGCCTTTTCGAATAAAAAGTCTGTTTGAATATTTTCGTCAAACACATAGTCAAAATTAAAAGTTTTTTATTAGTTTTTTAATTTTTAGTGGGTTAAGTTTTGTAAAGTTATCTTATTATTTTTAGTTTTTTTTTTTTATTTTTTTTATTTTTTTACTGTATCTTCGGTACAATATAAGAATTTTCTTTAATTTTCTTTTTAATTAGAAGGTCTTATTCTAACACATACTTGAAAATTTCTATTTTTTTAGTTATCTTCTTCTTCTTGCATTTTTTTTTATTAGATTGTTAATTTTACTAAATTATTAGTATTAATTTTGTTTTTATCAAAATAATAATTTTATTTAATATGAATTTTTTTATTATTTTTATAAATTTTATTTTTTTAGTTGTTTAATATTTTTTAGTTGTTTAATATAACTAATATTCTTTTATTTAAATAAATACTTTATCATCTTAATTATTTTGTCAATTTTTTTTAAAAAAGACATGTAATTAATTAAAATAATATAAGATAAAAAAATATACTATATTTCTTTTTTTTTATAATAACTAAAAATCAAAAAAATTTTAAAAATAATATTGAAAAAAAAAATAAAAAAAAATTCTCTCTAAAAAATATTATTTTTTTTTAAAAAAAAAACATATTTATTTATATAAATCAACACGAATATAATTACAAATAATTTATAAAAAAACAAAAAAAAATATTTAAAATTTTTTTCTTTAAAATCTTAAAAAAAAAAAAATGAATAAAAACCATTCCTAGCCAAACCATAAATCCTTAAAATGCTTAAAATTAGTAGGTCAATACGTAATAAACATGGAATAAAAATTAGGCGAGGGTTCATATGGAACCGTATATATGGCTACTCTCCAAACTGACCAAAGTAAGCAATATGCCGTAAAAGTTATTTCATCTTAAATTTTTAAATCATCTCTTCATAACTTTGAGATGTTAAAAAAAGAAATCGAAGTCCTAAAAAAGCTCCGTCATGAAAACATTGTATGTTTACACGAAATATCCTAATCATCTAATAATTTATATTTATTTCTCGACTATTGTAATGGTGGTGATTTATCTGAATACATTAATTCAAAACTTAGCAAGCGTTTATCAGAGTCTGAGTCGATAGAGTTTTTTAAATAATTCGTAGATGCATATTAATATCTATACTCATAAAAAATAATACATAGAGATGTTAAACCAGAAAACCTAATGCTCCATAATGGAAAATTGAAATTAGCTGATTTTGGTTTTGGTCGTTTTATAGAAGGAGAAATGGACCTTTGTTAAAGGATGTCAATAAAATGTACGCCTATTTATGCTTCCCCTTAACTTCTTAAAAGAGTAGATTATTCTTCGAAATGCGATATATGGTCTTCCGCTTGTGTTTTTTATAAAATGCTTTATGGAAAATACCCTTTCACAGCAGCTAATTAATAATAACTATTAGAAAATATAGAGAGGAAAGTAAATAAATAGACTTTTTAATTTCCACTAGATCCTCCAATAAGTGAAAATGTGAAATAGTTAATTATCCAAATGTTAAAATTCGAAGAATCTGAAAGAATTTCTTGGGAAGAACTTTTTAAGCATCCTGTATTAATCCACAATAAAAAAATGAATATATTAAATTCCCTCGATGAAAATACAGAAAGAGAAGGAAATCCTTTATATTAAAGTATTATTGAAAACCGAAACAATGTAGAAGCCAACGATGTAATAACTGACTATGCTTAAAATGAAAATTTACTTAAAAAAAATAACTCTTAAGAATAAAATAAAGAAAATTCAACAAGTAATACTCAAATAAATATTCAATAAGACGAAAACGATATAAATAACAACAATAAATATAAAGACAGTTTTAAAAAATTCTAATAATAAGACAATATAATGCACAAAATAATAAAAGTGGATAAAATGATTCTTTTTTTAAGAAATTAAGCCCTTTTTGCTGATGTGGTAATGCAATTAGTTTTTACTTCCAGAAATAAATTAAAAATACCTAATTTATTATTTTATGATATTATTTATTGTTTGACAGGATTTTATCATTTTAATTTAGATTTATTGAAAAAAATACTTTTATAATAAATATAAATAAAGTTCGTATAACCTTAAGAATTCCAACTTTATCTATAAAGTAGTTATTATGTAAAAACGAAATAAAAAATAGAATAAGACTCTTCAATTGCTTAGTAATTCTTTTAAACATTACTTTAAGGAATATATAAGGAAGTAATTCTTTTTTTATAAAATCCTTAAAGTTAATAAGGATATGAATAAACAAAAGAATTGGAATGCTTTTTAAAAAAATAAAGTGCTAATTATAACGAATATAAATAAAGATTTAATGATAAATACTAATAAGTATTCAAGTTAATTTAATTAGATATTCATAGCTAAGATATAAATGCTTTAAGAGGAATTAGGGGTCTTTAAATATTCTCAAAAATAGATATTTATATGCCATTGTAATAATATCTTTCATATGATTTTAGACTTCTTTATGATAATTAAATGAATAATTTAAATACTGAATAATTATTAAAATTAATACAAGAAGAAAAAATATGAGAATTAAAATAAAAGTAAAATATAAAATAATTTAAAAAAATATTTGCAATTTATATAATGCAATTTATATTTGCAATATATATTTATACAATATTGTATTAATATTTTATATTTTTAATTAAAATTAATTTATTAAAAAAATATAAACTTAATTATTTATTATATATTTTTTTATTTCTCAAAACGTTTATATTTTTTATTTTATATTTACCTTTGATTGTTAAAATTTTATTTATAAATTTTTTTTTTCTTTTTTTTATTTTTGTCAAAGTATTGATAAATATACTTGTATTTAAAATAATTAATTTTAATGCCGTAAAATATATTTATAAATAATATTATATAAAAGGTATTTATTTGTTGTTTGTTTTTTTTGTTTTTTTCAAGAAGTATTATGCAATTTCTTATTTAATTAATTTTATAATAATATGAATGTTTATTATGATTTTTTAAAAAATAATGAGATTTGTATTCTTAATTTTTGGCTTCGATATATATAAAAGAATATCAAAAAAAAAATATAAATAATAAATAATTCATATTAAATTTTTTTAAAAATATAATTAATGAATATTTATATTAAAATTTTAATAATTTAAAAGAGAATTTGTATTATATATAAAATATAGATAAATATGTATGCTTAGATTAAAACAATAATTTGATATTTAATTATTAATAAATTTAAACTCCTTAATATAGCATTTATCCTATTTATTTTAATAATAATTATATTTAAAGCAAAATAAATAGAACAAAACATTAAATAAATATATTAATTTTTCGAAACATACATCTTAAAAATATGTAAAAGTTAAGGAAAAAGAAATATATTTTTACTTATAAAAATATTTATTTTTATTTTTAAAAATCTTATCAAAACTTTTTTTAATTATTTTTATTAAATATTTATTTGTTTAATTTTAATTTTAATTTAATTTATATATTTTTTTATATTTTTAATAATTATAATAATATATTCATATATTATTAAAATTTATTTGTACAATAAAAAAGTATGAAAATAATTTATATATTAAAATTTCATAATAATATTTAAACAAGATACATGATTTAATTTAATTAATATGTAATATTTTATATTTTATTTATAAATTACATTATTTTTTAAATTTAAATAAAAAATATTTTATGTAAATTTATTTTTATTATTTAAAATATCTATGAAAATTTTTAATTTTCTAAATAAACTATAACAAAAATAAATATTTCTATCATATATATAAAAATTATTTAATTTCTTTAAACAAATTTTTTAATTATACTTTTTCTTCCGAAAAAAACAAAAATTTATATTTAAAAAAATTATTAATCAAAGAGTCATTTAAAAAAAAAAAATGGACACTTCTCAATAATTTTTTTTAAATTAATCTAAGAAAAATTCATATAGGCATAACATACTACTACATGCGATCGTCACTTTCGCAATTCTAGGTTAAGCCCCAATATAAAGTCCTTGAAATCCTTTTTCTTTTTAAATATCTTTCATAATTTAAAAAGAAGAAAATTTTTAATATTTTTGATGTAATTATCTTTTAGTTTTAACTACATCGAAAGGCAAAGTCAAAAAAGCTGTAATAGCCCCCGAAGTACCAGCTGCGATACAATTAGCAGCTAAGTAATTAATATTTTAAAGATAATTTTTGATATTTTCTGTAAGAGTCCAATAAATGGTACTAAAAAGAATATCTCTTTGAAGACTTATAGTGTAAGCCGAAAAAATTCTTGTACCTAATTAAGTGCCTTTTTTTTAGTAAATCCAATTTAGGCCTATTAATTAGTTCTCCAATAATCTAAAGGGAATGTGATTGTTGTAGAAACACATCTCGAAAGCATAGAAGAGATTAAAGGTATGTAAATTTAATTTTGGGAAATTCTTTACATTTATTATTTAGTGATTTCATATAAGTAAAAAAACATTACTGTTTAAGATGTAGATGAATATAATGAATATTTTAAACCGTTTAAGAATGTTTTTAACCCCTCAGTTCGCCAAATTTAATTGATATTTATTATTAATGATTTTTTATCTAAACATACACAAGCATTTTTTAAATTAAATTTATAGTTTTATTTTTAAATGTGATTTAGATTTATTATTTTTGGCTTTATGTTTTGTTTATTGTGAACTGAACAATCTTAGTGAACTTAGTCTTTTTGTTGTTTAACCTTTATTACGTCTAAAGGGTTCACGATTATTGTTGATATTATTGATGCTAAGGTAGACGCTGGAAGTATGTATTATGGGTTTCTTTTATTTTATTATAGCATTTTTTATTTTTATTTTAGAGTAATTTTAGTTTTTCTTATTTTTGATTATAATTTAGAAATATATTTTAATATATATTATATATATATAAAATTTTAATTTTTTTATAATTTTTTTATTATTTTCTAAAAATTATTATTATTTTTTTCCCTATAATTAAAAATATGTCTTTTACCTAAAATATTCGAAAATTTAAAATTATTTCTATTTTTTCTTAATTGTTCTTTTTTATTATTTATTATAAAATATATTATAAATTCAGTTATTATATAAAAATAAACAAATTTTATTCTTTATTTTTTTTTTTTTAAATATAATAATTTTTATTATATTATATTATCTTTAATCTTATTTTTTCTATAATAAAAATATTAATATAATGTTAGCATTTTATTATTTTTTAATTTAAATGTTTAAGATATAAAAAACTCTTTTTTAGAAATAACTAAAATATTATGTTAAAAAAATCTTTATTTTGACTATTTAAAATAAAAAAATAAATATTAAATATAAAAATATAAATATTTTTTTTTATCGAGAATTTAAATATTGAAATAAAAATAAAAAAAATCTAATAAAATATCAATTTTATATTTTTTTTAAAAAATATATATATATATAAATAAAAATATTAACAAATCAAATACATTTAATTCTAAATTTTTAATTTAATCAAAAATAATTAAAATAAATTAAAGATAACTTTATATATTACTTTTTTAATTTATTTATATTATTAAAAAGGTATTTTATTAATTTTTAAATTATATATTATTTTTTTTTAAAAAAAAACTATATTTATAGTTTTTAAAAATAAAAATATATTATATTATAAAATAATCTATTATTGAATATAACAAAATAATTTTTTTTTTTTTTTTTTTTTTAAATTTAATATATATATACAACTAAATTTCAAATAATATTATTATATTAATTAATTATAATATGATACATTTATATAAATTTAAAATTAAACTTTTATATAAAAAGAAAGTTAAAAAAATATTATAAAGAATGTTTAAATATAATAAGTATTTATATTTTATTTTTAATTAATATTAAATATTAGATAATAGTATATATTAATATATCAAATTAAAATATAATCAATAAAATTATTCTTACTACCTACAACAATATAATTTATATATCATATTTATTTAAATACCTTATGTCTTAGTAATTATAATATAATATTTTACAATAGTTATTTATATATATATTTTTTTTTTAATAAATTTTATGAACTTTTTTTTAAGAATTAATATTAATTTAATAATTTTCTAAATAAGTATATTACTCAAATTTTAATTTTATAATAATATTTCTATTTTATTAGTAATATAATTATGAGCTTTTTTTTGTATATTTTTAAATAAAATAGAAAATAGCAACATAACTACTATTATTTTAGAACATAATATATTAAGCTAAAATTTATAATATTATTGATATTTTTTAAAATAATTATAAAACAACTAAATCAAATTAAAATAAAATTTTTAAGTTAAAATGTTAATTATTAAGATATTTAAAAATTATGTTTTATTAGCACAGAAAATATAGAAATTGATTTAAAATTATTATTATATCATATTAAAATGCTTTTCATAATTAATGTATTAGAGCTCAGCTTTAAAAATAATAAAAAAACTTGTACTTCTTGACTATTTTATTTATAAATAATGAAGAATATTTAATAAAAAAATTAAAATAATAAATAATATTTATTTATTTTAATTTAATTTTCAAAAATAAATAAACATTAAACTATAAATTAAAAAATAAAATATTTTTAACTTTTATTAGAAATTCTAATAATTTTTTTTGAGTATTAAAAACAAAATATAATATATATATCTTTTTTTTTTAATTTGTATTAAAATAAAAATAAGTACGATATATTTTTCTATTTATAATAAATAAATACAAAATATGTCAAATAATAATAACAAATCAAACAATAATAATGATTACGAAGAATAATTATAGAACTAAAAACTAATGGATAAAATAGAACAAAGTTTCAGTAAAAAAAACGTTGAATATATGAGTTTATACTAAAAATCATTTATTTTGAAAGACGAGAAGAAAAAAAACGAATTAGAAACCTCAGAGATGGATGAATTAATAAAAAAGATAAAGGAAGCTTAATATGAAAAAAAAATGGCCTAAAGATAATTTGGATTTGACAAAGAATATTTGCATTTTTTAATTCGTAATAATATAGATTTAGTTACTAACCTAACATTAGAATCTATATGCTTATTGATTTGTTATCCTTTTAATACTATAAAAACTAGAATTTAATCAAAGCATCCATTAGAAGATGTATCTTATTTTATAAAAAATAATGTTGCTTAATAAAGTATTCAATTTTATAAAATTAAATATATTATATATATAAATTATTTAAATATAAAAGCTTTATATAGAGGTATAGGATAAGGAATATTAAGTGCAACAATAGGAATATCTGTAAATAATGCAGCATTTAGATGGTTTAATTTACAAATGAAAAAATTACATTATTGGAATTAAATAAGTAATTTTAAAAAACAACTTTTAGCTTTTTGCTTTGCAGATGTTTTTGCAACGCCATTCCGTTTACCATTTGAAGTTAGAAAAATGTTTATTTAAATGAACGCGGGACCTATAAGCTTTAATAAATATATAAATGCCATGAAAATTTCATTATTGCCTTCAATTATAAGGTAAAAAATATATATATATATATATATATATATATATATATATATATTTATATATTTATATATTTATATATTTATATATTTATTATTCTTAAATGCTTTAATATTTATTTTTTAGAGACTTTTCATTTAGACTTGGATTTAATATTACATACTAATTTTGCTTACATGGATAAAATTATATAAATTATTATTCCAATAGTGATGATATTTAAAGAGAACTTCTTAAAATTAATATTGAAAAAAGTTAAGCTAGTTACGATAAGAAAATTGCAGGAATGATATTAGGATCTCTAGTAGGTATTTTGCTTAGTAATCCTTTTGATTTGATTAATACTAGGTTAGTTACCTAATAATATAATAAATATACAGGATTTGTTAATTGTTGTAAAACTATCTTGAAAGAAGAAAGTTCAGGAAAACTCTTTTTAAGTGGATATTGGCCGAGAACTTGCTATTATTTGATTTCAGGATCGCTTATTTTTAATTTTTACGGAAGTTTTAGAAATATTATTGAAGACGCTTACAGTCTATGATTCTTATGTTTTTTTTGTTATAAACTAGTGTATAAAAAATATAATTGTTTTTAATTTTTATTTAATTTAATTTATGTTTTTTTATTTATATTTAAAATATTTTATTTTTATATATATTTTTTTTTAAAGTTGCGTTTTTTTATATATATATATATAGATTTTTATTTTAAATTAAAAAAATATAATAAATATATTAATATTATATAAATAGTTAATTTTATTTAATTTTATAAAATAAAAAAATAACAAATTTTTTAAAAATAAATATAAATAAATATTAAAAAAATGTGGAATAAATAAAGTGTTATGACTTTTAGCAAAGAAAATGAAATAAAATAAGTATTTTTTTAACTTTGAAAATAAAAAAAATTAAATAAATAAAAAATATAAAAAAGCATTATAAAAATCATAAATAATATCTAGAAAGCCTTAAAAAAAGCTCAAAAAAAATGATCGATAACTCAATGCCATTTATAAAATAAAAATAATCTTTAGTACAATCAAAGCCATTTAAAGTAAGATAAATTGAAATATAAACAGAAAATGGATCTTTAATAAATAAAATGTTCTAATTCTAAAAAAACCCAGGAATATACAGTAAATAAATTCTTTTGAAATTTAAAGCAAACTAAAGTAATAAGAGCTTATTTTAACCTTTAATCAAAGCAACTGAATAAAAAGTCTAATAAGAAAATCTAGTATTGATATATAATTAAAATATTTATATAATTTAATAAAATAATTAAAAAGAAAATAAATTAAAGATTGTAAAACGCTACCTCTTCAATTAATTTTGTTGATCTTAAAAAATAATATAAATTGAATAAATCATATAAAAAAAATATAGTTAGAAATTCGAGTACAATTATTTTTATAAATTAATTTTTAATTAATCTTATTTATATTAATTTTTATAAAGGAAGAATTTTTAATTGTTTTTTGCATCATAATAATTAATTAAATTGTATTATATATTGTCTATTGTAAATATTTTTTATAATAAAATAAATTTAGATTCTAAATATAAAAGTCAAAGTAAAAATGATTAAAGCACAAAAAGAGATACAGAAAATAATACTATAAGTTAAGAATAAAAGAATTAAAATTAAGATAATATTGAAAATATATAATAAAATGAAATAATTGATAATGATTAATAATAAAAAAATGATCTAGAAAAATAAAATAATAATTAATTGTATGAAAAATAATTGTAATAATAATAATAATAATTAGAAAAATAACAATAACAATAACAATAACTATAACAAAAATAATAATTAGAATAATAATAATTAGAATAATAATAATAATAATAATAATAATAATAATAATAATAATAATAATAGTAAGAAAAATTGAAAGATTATAATAATAATAATAATCAATAATAAATTTAAAATACTGAATAGATTAAAAAATAAAATAATGAATAAAGTTAAAAAATCCAAAAAAAAAATCCAAAAAAAAAATGAAAATATATTATATATAAATTTGGTTTAAGTTATACAAAAATTTATTTATATTTTAATAAAAATAAAATATAAAAAATAAATATATATTTTTTATAATATATTTAACAATAAATTTTAAAATTTATTATTTAAATATTTTTTATCTATCTATTATTAATAATTTTTTTGATAATATTAAATATACATTTTTAAATTTCAATTTTTTTCATTAAAATATTATTTAATATTTAATTATATATAAACACTTTTTAAAAAATTAAATTATTCGCGAATTTATTATAAATATCTAAATATAAATGATTATTATAATATAAATAATTAAATTAATAAGTTTTATTGAAATTAATTAAATTTATATCGAATATAATTAATTAAATATTATAATAATTTATAAATATCATATATAAATAAGTATCATTTATATTTTTATTTTTTAAAATTTTATTCAATTCTTATATTTTTATTAAGAATAATTTCATATACAATATTATATATTTAATTATTTTGTATTTTATATAATTATTTTGTTTTTAAAATATATAAATTCACTATATTTAAAGCATTAAAATCAATTTTCATCGAATATATCATCCTATTTTATATTGATATTTTTTTTAAAAAATATTTTATTAAATTTTTTTTTTATTTTAAATTTTATATTTATTTTAC
>NW_004086958.1:0-6786 GCF_000220395.1 Ichthyophthirius multifiliis
TTAAAACAATAAAATTCCACTTAAAAAAACCAATTAAAGATACAAATAATAAATAAAAAAGTAAAAAAAAACCAATAAAAATCTTAAAAAAACAAATAACATATAAAATCTTAAAAAAATAAAAAATAAAATAGTATTAAAAAAATAATAATAAATAATTAAGAACTCTTTTCAATGTATTTTGGTTTAGAAGAGATTTACGTTTAAACGATAATAATGGTCTATTTAATTTATTAAAAGAAGGTAATCCTGTAATTCCATTTTTTATTTTTGATAAAGACATTCTTAATCAATTAGAAGATAAGAAAGATGCCCGAGTCGAGTTTATACATTTATATATAACAAAAATGTAAGATGAATTAAAAAAGGTAGGATCTACAATGGTCGTTAAATATGATAATGTAGATAATGCATTTTAGCAATTAATTTAAGAATATGATATTAAGAAAATCTATACAAATAGAGATTATGAGACATATGCAAAGCAAAGGGATAAAAAATTAAATAATTTTTAGAATAAAATAATATTGAATTTAAGGATTTTCAAGATCAAGTAATATTCGAACATAATTAAACGAAAAAAGAAGATGGAGACCCTTATAAAGTATTTACACCATATAGCAAAAAATGGTTAAGTTTATTAGACAATTAAGCAATATAAAATAAACCTTCAGAATTATTAATGGATAATTATTGGAAAAACAAAGAATTGGAAATAATAACTTTAGAATAAATGGGGTTCGAAAAAAGTGGGAAAGTAAATAAAAAAATATATTATATATTATATAAATAAATATATATATATTTATTATTATATATATTAATATATTTATATATATTTACATATATTTTAATATATATTTATATATTTAAATTTTTTTAGGATTTTCCTTCAATATAATTCAATGAAAAAATAGTTAAAACTTATGACAAAACTAGAGATATTCCTTCTTTAAATGGAACCTCAAGAATGGGTGTTCATTTAAGATTCGGAACTGTTTCCATTAGAGATTTAGTTAGGAGAAGCAAATCATTAAATTAGGTATATATAAATGAGTTAATATGGAGAGATTTTTATATGATGATACTTGATTAATTTCCAAGAGTTGAAAAATATAATTTTAAATAAAAATACGATAAATTAGAATGGAGAAATAATCCGGAAGAATTTAAAGCTTGGTGTGAAGGAAAAACAGGTTTAACATTATAAATAATTATATTTTATACATATATATAGGGTATCATATTGTTGATGCTGGAATGAGATAATTAAATTGTAGTGGATATATGCATAATAGATTAAGAATGATAACAGCAAGTTTTTTAACTAAACATTTATTAATAGATTGGAGATGGGGGGAAAGATATTTTGCTAAAAAATTACTTGATTATGATTTAGCGTCTAATAGTGGAGGATGGTAATGGTCAGCAGGAACTGGAACTGATTCTTAACCTTATTTTAGAATATTTAATCCTGATAGTTAATAGAAGAAATTTGATCCTAATTATACATTTATTAAAACTTGGGTAAAAGATTTAAATACTAAAAGCTATCCAAAACCAATTGTTGAACATACATTTGCAAGAAATAGATGTTTAGAGACTTTTAAAAAAGTTGTAAATGAAAGTGATGAATGATTGTTTTTATTTTTTTAAAAAAAAAAATATATATAAAATTTAATTAATAAATTTTATATAAAAAAATAAATAAAAAAATTTTCAATGTTTATTAAATTTTTAAAAAAAAATTAAATAATATTGTAATGATATGTAATAAATTGATTAAAATTTTATTTTAATATTTTTAATTAAAATATTCATAAAATTAATATAAATAATTATATATATCTTTTATATATCTTATATTTATTATTATCAAAAATTAAGTAATAATATTTTTTTTTTTATTTTATAAAATAAAAATAGAATTTATTAATTAAATAAAAAAATTTAAATTTATACTAAATATAAATTTATGAAAAATAAACTAATAATATAAAAGAACTTATATATAATAACAAATTAATAATCTATATTTTAAATTACAAAAACTTAATGTTTACTTTCAAAAATAGACAGAAATCACATTTGATAAATTTTATACACAAATATATTTAATTAACTTATTGTTAATATTATTGAAGTAGAAAAGTTGTATTATATATCAAAAATAGGAAAATAATGTGTATTTTTACTTTGTCAAACTATAAAATTTAGAAAAGAATTATATAATTAAACAAAATGTAATAAACTCGGTAAATATAAATTATAATCTTAATGAAAATAGGGTAGCTAATTAATACAGATTTATAATCAAATATTTAAATGGAGAAGATTTTTAAATTAATCCAATAAATAAAAATTAAATTACTATATTTTAAATTTCAAATTTATTAAAAGTATATTCGGAAAAAATAATCTCAATCAAAGATTGAGATATAGGATTTTTAAATAAGGAAAGTGTAAAGTATAATATGTTATAAATTTTATCGTAAAAATTTAAAATATAAATGAAAGTCATAGATAATATAGAATATAAAAACTGAAAAATAAATAATATTAAATAAAGAGAAAAATTGATAAGAATGTATGATAAAAGAAAAAATTGAATAATGGTCAAATGTGGAAATATATGTAATCAAATAATAATTATAACTTTTATTGAATAAATTTATAATTAAATTTTTTTAAAAAAAAAGATAAAGAAAGATATTAAATATAAATTATTAAAAAATATATAAATATAATATTAAAAAAAAAAATAAGGATTAAAAACAAATAAAAATTTATAAATATAGATTAAAATAAAATAAAAAAAAATATAAATAAAATGAAAATAATATAAAAATTAATAATAAATATATATATATATGTATTTATTATATATAATATATAAATATATATATATATATTTATATATAAATTTTATTATATATATATTATTATTATATTTATTATAATTATTATTATTATTATTATTATTATTATTATTATTATTATTATTATTATTATAATAATTATTATATTTATTATTAATATTTTTTTTTTTTTTTTTTTTTTAATTAATATTTTTATTCCTTTTACATAATTTTTTTTATTTATATTTTTTTAAAAATTTATCTTTTATTTATATATTTTTATTTTGTTTGCATATATTTATTTAATATTTAATCTTTGTTTTTAATATAATTATTATTATTATATCTAATATTATAATATTTTTTATTTTTAATTTCTATATTTTTAATTTTTTTTTTATTTATAAATTTTATTAATTTAAAAATTTATTATTTTTATAGTTTATTAAAAAATAAAATAAATTTTATAAATAAAAACTTATTTTTTTTTTATTTGTTGTAAAATTATAATTAATTTGCTTCTATATTTAAAGTAAAGAAAGGTTTTAAATTTTAAAATATTATAAATATTAAAATAAATATTTTTTTTTTTCAATTATAAATAAGTTATTGTATAGAAATTCTATTCTCGCATTTCATAATGAAAATAAATTTTAATATATTTATTTAAAGAATTATTAATTAAGCTTTTTAATAAATATTTAAAAGTATTTTCGAAATATTTTTTAATTTTTATATTTTTTTTCATAAACACTTAAATTTTTAATTTTTATACATAAAAATAAAGAATTAAAATAAAAATAAATATATTACAAAAAAAAAAAAATGATAAAGGCGATAGAATTTTTTTAGCAAAAACATTAATAATGAATTTGAATAAGAATAAGAAATTAATAATTTTAATAAAAAGACTCTTTTATGGCACTGAAAAAGTAAGGTTTAGTTTGTAATAAAATGAGTAGGATTATTTAAAAAAAAAAAAAAAAAATACATGCTAATACAGTATATGGAAAAGATATCCTCTTTCAATTGTATAAATAATCTTAAAATTTAAAAATGATATAATTTAAGATAATTCAACATATTTAAATAGTATTTTATAATAAAAAATATATATCAATATTTTGTTTAAACTAATATTTTATTTAAGTCTTATTTATAACTAATATATATATTTTTATATTATATTTGGAAGTTAGTAATTAATTTGATTTATAATTTTTTAGTTTTATTAAAGGGGATAAATTAATTACTGAGGAATATAAAATTTTTTAAAAATTTAATAAACTGATTTAATTAATAATATTTATATTGTTTCTTTGATAATTTGAATTGAAATAATAAATTCATTAATTACTTTTATAAGAAATTATAAATTTATCTTAAAATAAATATGTTTTATATTTCCTGGACTGCGCTTTTATAAAATAAAAAGTATAGAAGAAATAAAATAAGTGTTATTAATAAACATTATCTATAAATTATTTTTCAAATCATTGATATAATTTAAATATAAAATAGGATATGGAAATATAATTCCTTAAACTTCTTTAGAAAAAACTACTTACTGAAATAGCTATTATATTATATTTAGTATGCTATGACTATTTTCTTATTCATTTTATTTATTTATTTATAAAAAAAAATTAATTAAATAAAAATATGATAAACTGTTTCTGTAGTTATCTAAAAATAATTAGGATTTTAAAAATAAAGCAAACACACTATATTCATTATATAATTATTAAAAGAAATAGTTTCTTTAAGTTTTAGATAATTAAATATTTACAATTTACATACATTTTATTAATTATTTTTTTGTACATTTTTAATATTTTCTAACTTCTCCAATTAATTATAGTCAATATAAAAGGACATCTCAATTTTTGTTAAAAATCTAAATTACGTTTTTTTTATTTTAAAAATTTATTATTATGAAATAATTACTTCAAAAAGTTATTCTTCGAGTTATTATTTATTTAATTAGTAAATATTTTAAATTTTCCAATTATAAATTAAAGCCTGCTTTTTGCAAGTAAGTTTTTTACATTACTAATTGAATTATATATAATAAAGTCTTATGCATTATCTTCTATTATATATCTTGCTAAAAATACTAATTATTCTTAATTAAAGTTAAAGGTTTACTTAATATAAATTAATAATTAAATATATATATATATCAATAAATATTATTTTATTTTAATATTTTTTTTCATGTTATTATATCTTATTTTTTCATTATTTTTAAAAATATATTTTTAATATACATTTGTAATGTTTTATATAGTAATAAATCCTTTTTAGTAATTTATTCAATAAATATAAACTATTTATATATTTTTTTTTTAAATAGGAATAATTCTATATGTAGATATAATTTATAACTAATAAAAAAAATATTATATATTGGCTCTTAGTTATCAAAGTTTATAATTTATTTCAGATGTAATATTTTATATTTATTCGATTTTGTATTCTATTTAATATTATAAAACTCTTTTTCTTTATTTATTTCTACAAATGTCAGTGTTTATTCCTTTAATTTATTAATATTTTGTTCTTTATTTATATTTTACTTAAACATTGTAATTTTTATCTTCATCTTCTGATTATATATATTATTTATATAGAATTCATTTATTATTTTTTTTCTATTATTTTATCTTGAATATTTAAATTTTCTTAATTGGAATCTTCATCAATCACTACATTTTAGAAATTTTTAAATTCTTATTTTGATTACAAAATGTTTTATTTATAATTTCTAATTTTAAAATAATTATTAATATAAACTTTATTTATTTTTTATATTAAAATTTTTCATATATTTTTTTGTTTAAAAAAATAAAAATAGTATAATATATATAATATTTTTATAGTTTTTTTAATTTTTTTTTTTGTAATATGTTATTAAAAAAACTCAATTAATAAATAAAAGGGGCGAAAATAAATAGGAAATATACTTCATTTTTTAAATTGAGTTTTTATAATAAAAAATAAAAGCATTTATAAAATATATAATATATATTTTTATAAACATATATCTATTAATTAAAAATAAATAAAATTGAATATATAATTTATATACATATATAAATAAAAATAAGTATAAGTTTTAATATTAAAAATAGCGAAAAGCATTTTAATATTTATCATATAAATAAATATATATGTTTTTTTTATTATTAAAATTTAATTATTTTATTTTTTGAAAATGTTGATTATTTTAATAAGTTTTTATTTTAAAATTACATATATTTTTTTTAAAAAAAATTCTAAATTAAATTAAGAGGCTGCTACTTTAAAATATACCAATCAAAAAAAATCTAAATTGGCCAAAAAATCCTACTATATACTAATCAATAAATAAAATAATTCAGATTTAAATTTAAATTTTATTAAATAATATTTTTATTATAAATAAAATTTTGTTTCTGTAAAAATATAAGAATATTTTTTTAAATATTTTTTTTCATATATATAATATCTTTTCTAGTATTTTTTATTATTATTAAATATATTTCCTAAAATATTTATTTGTATTAAAAATAAAAATTAATTTTAAATAACATTTAGATTTATATAAAATAGAAATTAATAAAAATAATATATAATATATTTTTTTTATGATTTGACTTATAAGTTTTTCGCGCATATTTCACATATTGTTACTTACAGTAATAATAAATTTTTTTTCATTTCAAGAATAAAATAAATTAAATATTATGATTAAATATATAAAAAAATATTAATTTTAATTTTGACATTTTTAAATTTTCATATTTTATTTAAAAATTTGATTAGTTTTTTAATATAAAAGTATTTATAATTTAAAAAATTTTATAAACAATAAAATATAATAAATATATTAAAAAAAATATTAATTTTATATAGAAATTTATTATAAATAAATATAAAATATTAT
>NW_004086956.1:0-6254 GCF_000220395.1 Ichthyophthirius multifiliis
AATAATGAATAGCCTTTTTTTTTATATATATAATATATAGTATTTTATTTTTTATAAAAAATTGATCAACTTTACATTAAAAAATATTCTTAATTAATTATTATTTTTAATTTTATTTATTTGTTTGTAAAATAATAAAACTAATGTTTTTCACTCTTTAGTATAAATGTGAATTATAATATAATTAGTTATTGGAGATTTGTTTTGAAAACGAAAATAAATATTTACATTTTTTTTATTTAGTTTTTTAACTAAAGTTATTTTCTTGAATATTTAATTTTCAATATATATAATATATTTAATAAAAATAAGTAAATTACAATATAAAATTATCTATTTATTTTATATTTATTAAATAATATTAGTAATATTTTAAATAAAAATTTAATAAATAATTATTTATTTATTTAATTATAAAAGAATGATTATTTATTTATAAATAAATAAATTACTATTCTAAAAATTAAGAAATTTTTATCAATTTCAGGATTTTATTATAATAAGTAAAAACATGGAAATTTGTGATTTTAAAATCATTTTAATAACTAAAAATATAAATTAAGAAAATCGAATATATTAATATAAATTATAATAGTATTTTCATTAAAAATTAAAAACATTATAAAATTATTTTAATCATTTTAGAATTTTATAGTTTTCAATAATTTCAGACTCATTCCATATAAATAAAAAAAACATTATATAATAAAGCATATTGCTAAAATATTATTAATTAATAAAATAATAATAATAATCTACTATTACAAATAATATTTTGTTTAAATAAAAATCAACTTGTTTATGATATTATTAAAAAAATATATATAGATAATATTTATATCCCATAAATTTATTTAAATACTTTGCTTTTATTTAATAGAAAATTAAATCTATTTAAATATTATTATAAATAATCTTTTACTAATTTAATTTTTAAAATTTTAGTTTAATAAATATATTAATTTATGAAGTATTTTTTCTTTTTTTTCAAAGCATTTCTTAAAATTATAAATTGATATATAGTCATCATATTTTTTAGTACATTTAAAAAAAAAAAAATTTTAAATAATTATTTTGAAAACATGTAAAAAGTGATTATAAAATTTATCTTCTAGTATATTCATTGAAATCTATAATTAATTATACTTTTTTTTTTTAAGTATAATATTTAGTTTATATTTTATTTGGTATTTTTATAAAGATTAAATAATAATTTAAGTAATTTGCTTTTAAATATTATTAACTATCGAAATTCAATGTTTTAAAGATATATAAGAGATTGTAATTATTTTAAATTTGTTAATATTATTGAATATAAAATTTTATCATTGATATAATTAATTATAAACTATTAATTATTATTATAATAGGTTTAAGTTAATATTTTTAAATAATGTTTTTATGCTTAAATTAATTATCAATGAATTTAATTTTATTTTAATAAAAATATTATTATTTTAGATATAAACATTAAAGTTAATTTTTTGCTTAAAACATTTATATTTTACATATAATATATATTTAATTAAATGAAGGAAAAAAAATAATATAAAAAAAACATTTTAACTTATTTAATTATTTTTTTAAAAAAAAAAGTAAATAAAAAAGGTTACAATATAAAATCTATTAAATATCTCTAAATTTTTTTTAAAAAAAGAAAAATAGCTTATAAAAATAAAATAAAAAATTTAATTTTTTTTTTAAAAAAAAAATGCAATAATAAATACAAGAATAATAACAATCAGAATAATTAAATAATACTTTCCAATATTCAAATGCCACAAAGGAAAGAGTTGATTCTGCTAAATCATTTATAGAACAAAAATATTCAAAATACATCCAAAAAGAAAAGGATAAAAAGAAAACTGGAATTTATTAATATAAAAAATGTAAGCATTAAACTTTACAGAAGAAGAAAAAGAAACAATAAAAAAGGAAATTTTAATGCGAGAAGCAGAATAAATGAGACAAGCAAGACAAAAATTAACACCATATGACTTTGATCCTGTAAAAATTATAGGAAAAGGTGCTTTTGGAGAAGTTCGATTATGTAGATGGAAAGAAAATAGTAAAAAAAGATATAAAAAGATATATTAATAAATAAAAAAATAAATATAAATATATATATATATTATATATTTATATATTTATATATTTATATATTTATATATATTTAATTTTTTACATATATTTTTTTTTAGATATGGTTGTAGCTGTTAAAAAAATGATTAAAAAAGAAATGGTAAATAAAAATTAAGTAGGACATGTAAGAGCAGAAAGAGATGTAATGGCTACAGCTGATAAAACGTGGATAGTTGATTTGTAATGTTCCTTTTAAGATGAAAAATTCCTTTATTTAGTTATGGAATTCGTACCAGGAGGTGACTTAATGTCTCTTTTAATGAAAAAAGATATACTAACTGAAGAAGAAGCTAAATTTTACACTGCCGAAACTTTATTAGCATTAGATGCTGTTCATAAAATGAATTATATACATAGAGATTTAAAACCTGATAATATTTTAATAGGTAAAGATGGACATATTAAATTAACAGATTTCGGGTATAGTTATATATGTATATTAATATTATATATATATATATATATATATTTATAAAGATTATGTAAACATACTGAAATGAGATCTAAAAGACTTGACATAGAGAAAAAAAAAGAAGAACCAGAAAAACCTTCTTTATAATTATAAATAGGTAAACGTTCTGGATATAGAAGAAATAGAATCTTAGCATATTCAACTGTTGGAACTCCTGATTATATTGCTCCTGAAGTTTTTGGTAAAACTGGTTATACAGAAACTGTCGATTGGTGGAGTTTAGGTGTTATCCTTTATGAGATGTTAGTCGGATATCCGCCTTTTTTTTCTGATAATCCCTCTAGTACTTGTTCTAAAATACTTAATTGGAGATAAACTTTTTAAATACCTCAAGAGGCTAATTTATCTCCTGCTGCTATAGATTTATTAAGAAGACTTATTGCTAATCCTAATGAAAGATTAGGTGTTAATGGTGTAGAGGAAATAAAAGTATATCTATATAAAATAATAAAAATTACTATTAATATATATATTTAATTAGGTACACCCATTTTTTGCTAAAGTAGATTGGAAAAATATAAAAAAAACGAAACCTCTTTTTATTCCAGAATTAAGTAGTGATATTGATACTAAATATTGCGAAAATTTCGAAAATGAAGAGCCTTGGATTAGTGAGGAGAACTAAAATTAGAAAAAATAAAAATAAAGAAAAGATGTAAATTTTATTGGGTATACTTATAAAAAAAATGAAGGAGATTAAACTAATATTGTATAGGAAGTTTTAACTAATTTAGATTGTAAAAATATAAAAAATTAAGATGATAAAAATGATAATTTAAATTAAGATAATAATAATAATGAAAATTTATATTAATAATAATTATAATACTAGCAATAATAATATTAATAATAATAATAATTTTAATAATAATAATAATAGTATATTGATATTTAATAGAATTGTTAATAATTTGGAACTATTAAAGTTAATAAATAAGAATAATAAGATTTTTTTCAAAATAATGTTATTGGAAATAATGCTTAGTCTACATAGAAAAAATAAACTAATTTAAAATAAAATCCTATTGGTATTACATAGAGTGCAACTTCGAGTAAATAAATTCCTTAATAATAATAAAAAATAAATTAAACTAATTTAAAATTTAATAATGTAGGATTACCATAACAAAATTTAATTAATAAACTATGTAATAATAATGAAATACTTTAATAAAAAAAAAAATGAAATATTAAATTTCTTTTTTAATAATTAAGTTTTTTATAATTTCTTTTTTTTTTTTTTTAGTTTTTTTTTTTTTAATTAATAACTTATTAAAAATTTAAATATTTTTTTTTTTTTTACATATATATAAATTATAGTGAATTTTATATTTTAAAAAACTGAATTTAATTGTTAAATTATATTTTTTTGTTTAAAAAATAAATAAATTCTTATTTGAATAAAAAAAAAAAAAATGTAAAGTAAAATTTATTTTATATTTAAATTAAATTTTATTTATTTTTTTTTAAAAAAAATATAAGATAACAATAATTCAGATATCAACTTTACAATTACTATATTAATAAATTCAGAAAAATATATACTTAATATAAATGAAAATGATAATATATATAATATAGCAAAAAAATTTTGTATTTAAAATAATTTTGAGTTAGAATGTGTTATAATAATAGAAAATAAATTAAAAGATACATTTTAATAATATATTGATAATGCAAATATAAATAATAATATAAAAATAATTTTAAAATAAATACTTTATGAAAATAAAGAAAATTAAAATTCATTGAATAAATAATAAAATTATAGTAATAATTAAATTTAAATATAAGAAGATCAATTAAATCAAAAAATTGAATCAATTTTAAACTAAAAAGAAAACAAATTTATAGATAAAAATATTTTTAATAATAATACTTCAAACATATTAAGTAGTAATAATGAAACAAGTTTAAGTAATTAAAATTAAAAAATATAATAATAATATGATTAAGTTGTAAGTTAATAGATTATTAATGATAAGTAATAATTGCAAACTAAATAAAATGTTTTGAATTAATAAATAAAATTATTTTAAAAGTAATAGTAATAATAATTTTATTTATAACAATAATAATAAAAAATATAGGAAAAATAATAAATTAATGAATAAAATGCAAATTTATACAATAAAAATGATATATAAATATAGAATAAAAAACTTTAAGAGCAATATGAAACAAAATAATAAGTAAAGTAAAAATAATAATAATAATAATAATAATAATAATAATAATAATAATAATTTTAATTTGATAACACTTTAAAACAATATTCATAAATTTAATAATTAGAATATCCTTATAACATGAATTAACCAGTTTAAAACTATGATTTAAGATAAAATAAATTTAAAAATTTTCAATTAGACTCTTTATATTACCGTGGTTTAGAATTCGAATTAAAAAAATAAAGCAAGCTTGAATATTTAAAAGAAAATTAAATAAACTCACAAATGTAAAACTGTTATTTTATTCCTTAAATAAATAAAAAGATTTAAAACAGTTCTTCTTTTGATTCTGGAATTTACGAATAACTATATCTTGATAGCAAATTCCGAAATATAAAACGAAAGCTTATAAATTAATTAATTTTAGATGAAAATAATTAATAAAATCTCTTTCAACCTCAAATAAATAATAATAGTAGAAATATATTAAAAAGAAACTAATATAGAAATAAATCGTTTAGTTTCTTAGCTTAGAAAAATCAACATTTATAATAAATAAAAGAAGAAATGTAAAGAGAATATACTTTCCATCCTTCTTTATGTCGTAAATCTTTATAAATGATAAAATAGAATAGTTCATTATAGAAAAGATTTAATTATTAAAAAAGAAAATAAAAAAGTTTTGATTATCGAATTCTTGATAATACATAAAAAAATACTAAAATTCCGAATTATACTAAAAATAATGTATTTTCACCAAACAAAAATTCTATAAAGATTATTTAAGAAAAAAAATATAAAATATAGCTTTTATTATTCGATTTAATGGATTCAGATTAAGACGGACATATTTCAGCTTAGAATATTAATATTTAATGCCTTCCGGATGAAGTTTTGGTTATTATTTCACCGATTTTATATTAATTAGAACTTGAAAATCTAGAAATTGAATTTAATTAGTTTAGTTCTTTTTTTGAAAACTTATATAATAAATTGAGTGTTTAAGATAAAAATGTTTTACTTAATTTTAATAAAAAAAAAATAATGTTAATTATGGATATCTATTTAAACCAGAAATTAATAAACAAAGTTAAAAAATTGCAAATAAAAAATAAAGGATGGCTTCTAATTTATATGATTTATATAAATACTAGCTTGCAGTTAGGTAATAAAGGATTATTTAATTAAGAAGAGAAAAATATTTAATTGATAATTAAAAATTAAGAAATGAAAATTATATAAGTTATTGAATGTTTAATTGTTTATTATGTAATATAAGATTTTTTTGTTTAATGTATATTAATTTTACTTGTATTTTTATAATAGAATTATATTATTATATTTAATTATTATATTAGTATTATTTTTTAATCGTATATTTATTCATATAAACAGTATAAATTTATTATAGTAATATAATATATATATATATATATATATATATATATATATATATATATATATATATA
>NW_004086954.1:0-29691 GCF_000220395.1 Ichthyophthirius multifiliis
TTTAAAATATATATTTATATATATATATTTACATAAATTAATTTTACAATAAAAACTATACTTTACCTTAATTTAATATATTAGCACATTTAATTAATTTTTAAACATGTAAAAAATTTAAAAAGAAATTTAAGAATTATCTAAGTAAATAGATAATAGCGATAAAATTTAATAACTTCAAAGTTTATTATCTACAAATCATAATTTTTTCTAATTAAATAATCCCGAATAATCTTATATAAAAAAAAGGAAGGAAAAAAAAATAAAAAAATTGCCTTATACAAATAAATACAATATAAAATCCAAGTCTTGAAAATATATAAAATTTTGATAAAAATATATCTATTAATAAAATATAAATGTCTCAAAACGAAATAATAAACGAGGAAATTTTTAAAAATGTCAATTAATTAAATGCTAATTAAACTATATAAAATTAATAATTTTGTAAAAAAATTAAAATAAAAATTATTAATACATATACAAATAGCAAAAAAATAATACTTTTTAGATTAAAACAAAGATATTTAAAAAATAGAAAGATTAATTCATCTTTTATCAACAGATACTAACGATAGGACTATTGAAATTTGTTAATAAATAGCAAAGGATTTATAAGGATTTAGCTTTTTTGATTAATATTAACATTTAGATATATTTTTAGATATTTGTTAATATATTTATATTCATTAGTTTATTAAAGGTTAATATGTTTATAAATAGGTATTTTATTTTTATTTTCTTAATTAAAAATAGATTTATTTTGTATATAAATAAAAAGGGAGATAATTCAGATGCATTTTATATAGTTTTATAAGGATCAGTTTCAATATATATAGACGAACCTACTTAATATAAGAACTTTATATAATTAGTAATAATTAAATTTATTTATATATTTAAATAAAAATTAATGTAATTTATAGAAATAAATTTACAAATTAACAGAGGGAGAATCTTTTGGAGAAATCGGACTTTTGTTCGATTAAAAAAGATCTTAAAGTGCAATTACTACTGAAGATAGTTTTTTAATAATTCTAGAAAAGACTGTTTTTTAAAAATTTATAAAAGTGATACATATAAAAATTTATATATATATATTTAAATATTATATATATATACATATATAGGATTATTAAAATGAACATTTAACAGAAAAAATAAACTTTTTAAAAAATTAAGAAATTTTTAATTAATTATAATAAAGTGAAATAGCTGAACCAGCCTCTAAATTATAAATATAAGAATATAGTTCAAAATAAATAATAATAAGTGATGATAAACAACCTTAATATT
This sequence comes from Ichthyophthirius multifiliis, assembly GCF_000220395.1. Lineage (NCBI taxonomy): Eukaryota > Ciliophora > Oligohymenophorea > Hymenostomatida > Ichthyophthirius > Ichthyophthirius multifiliis. The sequence continues at coordinate 1,297 of NW_004086954.1, forward strand.
TATATTTCATAAAATAAGGACGTGTTAAAGTCTATAAAAAGATATTATTTAAAATAAATAAATAAACTAGAGAAAAAATAAAAGATTATATAAAAGATCCTACAATAGAAGAAATTTAAAATAATCTTTTTGAATAAGAATAGATAGAAATTGAAGAATTAGGTATAATTAGAAAATAATATATATATATATATATATCTTAAAAAAAAAATAATAAAAATATAATATATATATATATATATAATATATATATACATATATATATATATTAATAATTACAAATAAGGGGAAAATAATTCATTCGGTGAATATTAATTATTATATAATAAATAATATGATTTTAAAGTAATAACTGTTATTCCATCTTAAATATATTTTATAAATGCTTATGATATGTTTAAAGTTATTTCTTAACAATCTTTAGAAAATTATAAAAAACAACTTAAGAAATATCCAAATTCAAATGATATTAGATAGATGTATTGGCAAAAAATAAACTGGATTACATACTAATAAAAAATAATTTAAAACACATTCAAAAAAAAAGACTTTAAGAATATAAACAAAAAGTAAGAAAATGTAAAAAAAAGTGGATATTTATCTATATTAATGCCTTATAATGTAATGGATATATAAGACGGATAAGATTTTTATAGTCCAAACAATTTTTTAGTACCTAAATATGGTAGTTTTGAATATGAAGATGAGTTTTTATAGAAAAACACATAATATAATTAAAAAAAATATGTATGAATATTTTATTTTTCTCATAAAAAACTTTTTAATAATCTACCTAATATACTTATTTTTAGATTTATTTTTAAATCTTTTTTTATAATTTTTGATAGTTTTTATTTTCTGAGTGTTTAAACTGTCTCTGTTCTTCGAAAAAAAAACTCCTTTTAAATTTCTCGCATTCACTATATATATAAAATTGCAATTCAGAGTCTCTTTTATAGCTTCTATAGCAGAAATTACTACTTCCTATAGATGTAAATGTAGGATTTTCTTCATTTTATTCATACAACCATAGTCCTTTAGAATGAAATGTCCATTAACCGCGCTCATATTCATATATAAAGAGATCTTTTTTACTTACTTTTGATGCCTATATCAATAGTTAGTATTAGAAATATCTATAAAAATATGGGACTAATTTTTTAAAGCCTTTTCCATTGAAAAAACCGTTCGCTTAAGGAGAAGCGGTTAATAAATCTATTTAGAAAGGTAGTTTAGTTAATATTTAGGTTATTTTATCTGTGAAATTCATATAACCGCTGGCTAATTTCAATTTCGAATGTTTTTTTCTTTTAAAAAATTCAAAAAATTTAAAAAAAAATCTTCGTCATGTCGTATATTAAGATTTTAAAATTATATCTATTAAAATCTATATAAATTAAAATATATATATAATTTACAAATGGAAATATATAAACATATCCTCCTAAATCAGTTATTTCTTTTGAAGATTAATTATCTTTATATAGAGTATTTTCTAATTTTCGGACTATTTATGTGACTTCAATTTCATCAAATGTATTTATTAATCTTTATTATATATATACATATATATAAAAATATTTTTAATTATATATATAAATATATATATATATATATCTATATATATCTATATATATTTAATTTTTACATTTCTTTGGCTTTTTCTTTTTTGTCTTATAAAACAGATGATAATTCTTTATTTTATTATATATATTCTTTTAAATCTACTATACTTTCATCTTATTATTTATCTTATTATTGTTCATTACTTTTATTTTAAGTATTTTCTTATATTTAGGAATTATTTTAATTTTTATTTTGGAGAAGAATTTCTAGTTCATTTTTGGATAATTTATTTGAAAAAAGAAACATTTTAAATTAATTTTAGAATACTTTTTAAAAATCAAAAGGATTGAAAATAGGAGAAGGTTAATTGTTAAAAAGTTGTAAAACACCCTATTAATTTACTTAAAAGCTATTATTTGAAATTACATCGATTAATTCTTATAAATAATTAGCTATTTATGGACTATTTCTTATAATAATATATCTATCTTATCTTTCTGTAAAATAATCTTCGCTTAAATTAGCTCTTTTTTTAAAATTATATATATATATAAATATATTTATATATTACTTTTTTAAAAGTTTTATTTTTATATATTCTTTAATATTTAACAAAAAAAAAAAAAAAATACTAATGTAATATATATAAATACCCTGTTAATATTATATCATTATCAAAAACATAAAATTTCATATGATGTACACCAAAAATTTCACGAAAACCGCTATCTTAAAATTAATTAAATTTTCTTTTACTATTAGTATTATAATAAAAATTAATTTTAATATTATTATTATGTAAATTTTCAGATTTTAATTATTAAATTAGAAAATTCGAAGATAATCCATCTCTTTTGTTTATTCTTAAACCTTAATATTTTATTAATATAAAAATAAATAAAAATATATATGTTTGTTTATATATATATATATATTAATATTTATATTATATTATTTTACCTCTATTATAATCTAATAAAAATGTCAGTTTTAATTTTTTATTTTTTTTTATTTATCCGTCTATTTGAGTAATTAAATATTTTTCTAAATTTCCAGTTCCTATATATAAAGTACTTATAAGAATTCTTTTAGTTGCTTATTTTATGCCTTTCTTTTTTTTTTTTTTTGTTATTTATGTTTTGTATTGTTTTTTTTACGTGTAATTATATATAAAAATCTATAGGCTCTTCTAATATTTCTAACTAAGAAGAATATAATTTAAAAAAAGGTTGATTTTTGGTTATTTCTTAATGTTATTTTATTAAAAAATCTAAAAGTTCTTTCATTTTATATTTTTTAACTTTTTTATCAAAAAAAAAAAAAAAAAGATATTAAAGTTCTTTTATTTTACATTTGTTTGTTAAAATTTTATTTTTTTATGTTAAATATTTCATATAAAATCTTATAAAAAATATAAAAATTAACAAATAATAAAATATACTACATAATATATTTATAAAATTATTTTTTATAGTTTTTAAGAAATGTAAGAAATGAGTCATAATATGGAAATTGCATAGCAAAAATATGAAAGAGAACAAAATTAATCAAAAAATTAAAAATAAGAAATACAAGAAAAAGCACAAAATCAAGAAAAAGAAGAATAAGAAAAAGATGAAATAGAAATAGAATAAAAAGAAAAAAAATAGGAAAATAATAAGAATATCAAAAATAAAAAAACAAAGAACAATCAGAAATTGAAGAAAAATCTTAAAAAGAAGAAAAAGAAAAAAAAGAACAAAGCGAAAAAAAAAATGAAAAAGAAAACGAAAATGAAAACGAAAAAGAAAAAGAAAAGGAAAAAAAAAATGGATAAGAAAAAGAACAAGAAAAAGAAAAGGAAAAGGAAAAAGCAAATGAATAAGATAAAGAAAAACTAAAAGTAAAAGAAAAAGAATAGGAATAAGCAAATGAATAAGTAAAAGAAAAAGAAAAAGAAAAAGAAAAAGAAAATGGATAAGAAAAAGAAAATGAAAAAGAAAAGGAAAAGGAAAAGGAAAAAACAAATGAATAAGAAAAGGAAATAGAAAAAAAAAATGAATAAGAAGAATAGAACGCAAAAGAATAATAAAAAAAAGAAGAAGTGAAGGCAGAAGAAGAAGAAATAAAATCTGAAAGTATTAAGGATGAATAAAAAGAAAAAGCAGATCAAATAGAACCAAAAAAACAATTATAAATTTTAGAAAACTCTCAATAATTAAGAACTTTATTATAAGACAGAAGTTCTAAAGATTCATTAATATAATAAATATATTTAGAAAGAAAAAAAGAAGTAAATTATAAAAATATTAAAATTCAATAATATATATATATATATATATATATATATATATATATATATATATATTATATAGTCATATAATAATTTGAAAAAATGGGATGATAATAGAACTATAATATTAAATGATCATAAATAATTACTTGATAACATATTAAGTAAAATTGAAAAAAGAATGAAAATTTCACAAGATTCAATGTAATAAGTTTTACGTTTTTTTAAAGAAAGAAAAGATCAAGAACTTTTTTATTCTAAAAACTTTACTTCTAAACTTCCCAAATTGAGTATTTCTTGGAAGGATACTACTGAATAATAAACGGATTTTTATCCAATTTTAAGTTCTGCTTTTAAATGTAATGATGAAATGAATGATATTTAATCAAAAAATATACTTAATTTTGTAAATTCTATTGATAGAAATATACTTAAAGATTATTTATTGCATGAAAATGAAGACTTTGATAAAAAACTTAAGGATATTCGTTAAAATATATAAGAAAAAGTTAATAAATTATAAAAACTTATCTAAAATGTTATTTAAAAAAATGCAAATTATTCAAAATTGTATTCTTAGATGATTGGTTAATAGAATGACTTTTAATTAAAAAAAAATAAAAAAGATCTATTAAATGTAGAAAGGAAATTTATAAACGCAGTTTTTATTTAAATAAAAGAATAGAAAAAACTTGCAAATGAAATAGTTAAATATTTAGAATAATCTAAAAAAATGGAAAGTAATATAAAAAAAAATATAAAAAATAATTAAAAAAATCTATAAAAAAAAAATATAAAAAATACATAAAAAAAATAATTAAAAAAATATATAAAACACATAAAAAAAAAAGACAAAAAATACAATAAAAAAAAAAGATAAAAAAATCTATAAAAAAAAAGGGACAAAAATATATAAAAAAATAAATAAAAAATACATAAGAAAAAACGTAAATAAATACATTAAAAATAAATAAAATATAATAAAAGTTAAAATATATATGTATATATATATATATATATATATATATATATATATATATATATATATATATATTATATTAATATAATATATTTTAAATAAAAAATAAAAGCATCTAGACTAGAAATAGTATAAAGAGTTTTTTAATTATATATATAAAAGCATTAAGAAACATATGGAGCTCATCCTTAAATGTAAAATGCTTTTTTGAATTTCCAAAAGTTTGATTTTTCTAAAGAAACTGGAGAAAACTTTAGTTTAGAGAAAATATTATCTAATGAAGATATAAAAATACTCAAAAAATATAAAGAAAATCCAACCGATTTTAAATAATTTAATGAATTTCTTACTTAATTTGAAATACAAGATATTAATATATAAGATCATCCTTTAGTTTAAAAATAATATAAAATATAAAGAGATGTGGGTAGTATTACTAAACAATTTAAAGAATGTTGGATGGTAGCCACAGTCGATGATATTTTACTTTTTTATGATGAAGAATAGGCTAAAGATTAAGAAAACAACGAAAATAAATGCGAGAAAAAATTCATTTTGGATTTTTTAAGTATAAAATAAAGATAAGATCCTTAATTAATTGATATAATAGAATGTCCTCCAGGTTTTTTGAGTGTTTCTAAGAAATAATTAATAAAATTCGAAAGAAATAATGATTTTGAAGAATTTAATTTCTTCTTATAAAGATATATATAAAGTTAATGAAAAAAAAAAAAAAAAAATATTTATAAAAATATATATATATATATAATTTTAAATTATATAAATTATATTACCTAATATATCTTTTTTTTTTTTTATAATTTAAATTAATTTTTATATATAATTAAAATATTTTCATTTGGGATATTTAATACTTTTTTAAGCATAATTTTTTTAAGAATTTAAGTTTCTTAGTGTTAAAACTTTAGTTTCATTATTTTCTTCATTATAATCTTCATATATATTATCATGTAAAGTATATTATTTTAAGGAATTTTACTTATATAATTATCTTACTTTTATATCTTATACATTGAGTGAGTTAAATTTGTAGTTTTATACATTATTTTTGAAGATTATTTAATTTTTGAATTATTTAAAGTATTCTAATTTCAGTTTTCTTTAATTATATTTTAATTCAATCAAGCCTTAGTTTTTTATTATTTGTTTTTGTCGTTTTTCTGGTATTTTTAATTCACTTATTTCTTAGTTTTTAAAGTATTTTTGGTATTCTTTGAGTACTTTTTATATTTTTATTACCTCGAATAACACTTGAAAGAATTATATTTAATCTTCTTCTTATAAAATTTCATATTTTATATTCATTATTGCTATTTTATTATTTAAATAATTATAATAAACCTAACTTTCTTCGAAAATTAAATTAGAAATCTACTTTATTGTTTTATAATGTTTAAATTCAGTTGATATTGTAACTATTTATTTTAGATTTTTAATTAAAAAATTCAATATGTTACTTATTTTGAAACAAATTAGAATATTATATTTAAAAGTCTAATCATTTTGTATAAATGCTTTATATTCTTATTCTAAACATAGTTAATATACTTCTATATTAAGGGATAGTCTCATTAAATAATCATAGTAATCTTTTAATATTATATTTTCGATAAGATTATCCATTTTTTTTTAAAATGAAAATATTTGGCTTATTATATTTTATTATCCTTCATTATTATTATTAGTATTTATTAGATTTTGTATATTATTTCTTAAATATATTGGGTTTTTATCAAACAATATATATGCGAAATCAGTGCCTATAAACTTTATACATTAGTGAAGGAAATATAATAATTTAAACTTTGATTTATATTATATTTTTTATTAATTTATTTATATATATTCGAATAATTTATTTATTTTTTAGTAATAAAAATGTCCTTTTTCATCTTAGAAATTCTTTATTAATAATATGATTTATTCTTCTTTTAATTCATTAAATTCATGTGATAAAATTCGATTTTCTTATAATATATTTTCCCAAATTGAAGATATTTTTTGTTTTTTTTGGTTAAATATATTTAATATTTTATTCATTATTTTTTAAATAGAAAATTAAAAGAAAATTATTAAAATTACATCAAGATTTTTTTTATAAATTTAGTACAGTCAGTATTTTTATTTTTTTAAAAATAAAAAATAATAATATATAAAATAAAAAAAAATAATATTTATATATATAGAAAACCAAAAAAAAATTGGAATTTTATAATAATATTCTTTATATAGAAAAAAAAAAAAAAAAATTAAAATTTATAATATAAAATTATATTTCAAAAGGATTAAAATACAATATAATAATTTTTATTAATATATAATAAAATATACTCTTAAAAACAACAAAATTTAAAATTAAATAATATTATATATTCACAAATACCTATTATTCATTAAAATTGGTTTACATTTTTCCTAATAATACCTCTCTAATTCCTCATCTTCTAAATCTAAATTTTCTTCCTCATCAAAAACTTCTCGAACTTCCGGTGTATAATGAAATTATATACCCGGCGAACTTTCTACAGCTTTTAAATACTCATGTACAGTTTATACGATATTATTTAATTCGTCCCTCGAGTTTTTATTTTCAACATTATTTTTAGGAGTAACATGTAGTCGATGATCTGGTCCAAAGTATTCATAAAAAGGTTCCGTATTTGGAATATTTCCATCTATTTTTTTCCCAATACATACACTAGTTTCATATGCCCAGCATCTCGCTACATTAGGGACATTATAACCTCCTCCTCCTACTAAAATTAAAGGCACTCCATAGCTTTTCATTATTTCAACAGCTTTTCCATGTCCTCTAGTTGATAGGTTGAAGTGACCGAGCTTATCGTATGCCAAAGAGTCAGCTCCACACTATAAAATTACTACATTAGGCCTATATATTTCCATTACTTTATTAATTACATCTTTAAACAAGTGTTCAAAGGAATCGTCATTCATCCCAGGCTTTAAAGGCACGTTAATTGAGTGAAATTTACCTAAACCATCACCTACAGAGTTTAAAGAACCACTTCCTGGGAAAAAGCCACCTCCATATTCATGAAAACTGACAGTCATAACTCTATTTGTAAGAAAAAAAGCCTCCTCAACACCATCACCGTGATGTACATCAATATCTATATATAATACTCTTTCGTAATATTTTAATAATTCCAATGCACATAATACTATATCATTTACATAACAAAATCCACTAGCTTCTCTTTTCTTCGCATGGTGTAAACCACCACCCCAATTTATAGCGATTTCTGATAGATTATTTATTATCATTTATGCACAATCAAGTGAACCACCAGCACTTATTTAGCAAAAATTATATAAACCTTCAAAACCAGGGCAATCTGAAGTATCTCCTATTCTTAAAATAAATATAAATAAATATGAATGAAGGATTAAAATTATATATATATATGTATAAAAAAAATATATATATATTTTTATAATATATATATATATATATATATTTATATATATATATATTTATATTTATTTATATTTGATTTGTTTATATACTTGTTTATTTGTTTTTTTTAGGGATTATTTATATGATATGCACCATTTAAATCTGATAATGGATCAATTTTTAGTTTTTTTAATTCCTATGTCCAACCATTACTGACGTAATTTTATAAATATTATAAATATTCGACATCATGGAATTTTAACATTTCTTCAAATGTTGCTTCTCGGGATGTATATACTTCTAAATCTTTATAGAGACCGAAATTTTATATTAATGAATGAGCCATGGCTACTCTTTTTGGTTTCATTGGATGATCTTTGCTATAATAGAATCTTTTTTTAATTTTTTGATTTTGTCTATACTTTTTTTTCATAAAAATATATATACTTTCCTATTTCAGGATTGTAGAAATAACTTATTCTACGGCCTTCTTAGAATGTTTTTATTGTATCCATATATATATATATATATTTATTTGTATTATTTTAATATTAATTAAGTGTCTCTTATTTTTTTTATATATTGTATTTTAAATATATATATTAAAATTTTATTAATTATCTTTTTTATAAAAAAAAAAATCTAAATAAAAAATTATATATTTTTACTTCTATTAAATATAATTTATTTACTAAAAATGAATGTTATTAATTGAAAGGAATTATAGATTTATAATATATTATTAAATTTATATAAGTTTTATTTTTTATATAATTTTGTTCATTAAATGTAAGATTTTAAATTATTAGTTTTGATTGAAAATAACATAAAATAATACGATTTCTAAATAAAATGTTTTTATTAATAATTTTTTTATATTATTATCATTTTTAACTTAAAAAATAATTAAAAGTTAAATAATCAAATAAAATAATATAAAAATGTAAAAATCTATATATAATAAATAATTAAATAAAAAAATAATGTACTGTATTAAAAAATTATATATATTATTTTTAAAAAATTAAAATATTTTTTTTTAATATATTCAAGTACGAAAACTGTATTCTAGATATATAAAATAATAAAAAATATTAATAAATTAATATAAAATGCAAAAATAAAATTAAAAAATTAAAATAATTATATAATTATTATTATATTATTATTTATATGTATATCAATTATATCAAATTAAATATTAACCGTTAATAAATATACAATTATGCATATATCTTTGATTATTAATATTTTCTAAAATATCCCATTTTTCTTCAATAATATCATATCTATATATATATATATATATATATATATATATATATATATATATATATGTATATATATATATATTTTTTAATTATTACCTTTCTATGCTTTTTAATACTTAATTATTAAATCCTCCTAAAACATATATATATTAATTATCATTTGAAGCTACAGCCGAAAACCAACATCTACTATAATTCATGCAACTAATAATTGTCCATTTATTACTTATTTCATCATATTTTTCACATGAGTTTAAATAATTTTTTCCATCAAATCCACCTATTACATATATTCCATCTGGTAAACTTACTGCCTAAGGTGCTCTTCTTTAGAAATTCATATTATTAATTGTTTCCCATTTATTATTATTTATATCATATCTTTCAGCACTATTTAAATATTTATTTTTACCTTCTATACCTCCTAGAACATATATCTTATTATCCAATCCTAATGTAAATCCGAATTCAGTCCTTTTTTAACACATATTTGATAATTTTTTAACTTTATAATTATCATAGTCATATAACTCTGTAGTTTATGATATTCCTAAAATGTCTTTACCTCCAATAATTATTATTTAGTCTTTTTAAATAAATTTTTTATAAAATATAATTTAATTTTTTACTATTTCCTATATTTAATACTCCAAATCCACTTTTAGCAGATGTTAAAATATGATGATTTCTATTAATTTAATTTATTTTAAGATTAAATTCTTCACAATATTAAATTTTTTATTTATTCTTTTTTTTTATTTATAAAAATATTTTTATAAATTTTATATATTTTTTACTTATTTTCCTCCTAAAATAAGAATATTACCATTACTTATTTAAACTATTCCAAATTTAATCCTGTTTAAATATATATTATTGCATATAGTTTCACATTTATTTTTTTATATGTCATATCTTTCAATACTAAAAATAGATTCATTTGAAAATCCTCCAAACACATAAATATAATTATTTTATTATTAAGAAGATATTAAAGAAAAATCACACTTAAAAATAATTATTAAATTTAAATATACATATATATATATATAAATATATATATATATATATATATATATTTATATTTTTATATATATTTTTTTTTGTTTTGTTTTACTTTATACATGCATATATCTGTTTATTCTGTTCTAGCTGATTTATTTAAATTATTATTTTAGATAACTTCTTAACTGTTTAATTCTGTAAATTATTAAGTATTAATTAATAAATATTTCTATTAATCATTACTTTCTTCACTATTTATTTTATATTAATCTTATTATTTAATATTATTTACAGAATTTTAATAATATAAATAATTAGCATCACTTTTTTTATAAATATTTTTATATTTTTATGATTTTTTTGTTTACATTATATTATTATTTATTAAAGGTGAATTTTAATTTGGTGAATTATTTTATTTTTAATTATTTATGGAACTATATGAATTGCTTTATTATAAAACCATTTTTTTTGGTGTATATTTATTAATATTTTTTTAATTTCTAGATTTTTTATTTATATTTAATTGTTCTTAATTATTTTTATCTTTTACATGTTTTAAAGCCGTTTTTTCTTTTATTATATTTCTTTGCTTATGATAGCTTATTAAATCTGTTTTCGATTCTAATTATTCTTCAACATTATATATTTTGTTAATTATATTTTTTTTTATATTTTTTTTTAAATAAAAAAACTTAATTCAGTTATTATTTTGTTTTATATTAATAATGACGGAGATTTATCTTATGTGTCTCTTTTTTTTCATATATAAAATAACATATTTTGATATTTATCAAAAAAAAAATACATTTTTTCATTTATATTTATATTAGAAATATCATTTTTGCTATTTTTAGGTTATTTGATAATATTTTAGACTTAATGCAAATTTTAATTATTATTATTACTATTAATATTTTTTTATATTTAATAATTATTATTGATAATTTATTCAAATTAATTATCTTTATTTATTTCTTTTTTTTAATTATTACTTTAGCTTTTGTTTTTTGTACTTTTTATTTATTTTTTAATTAAACAAAAAAAAAATTAATAATATTTTACTTATTGTTTAATTATTATTATATATTTTAATTATTATTTTTTTAACATTTTTATTTTTAAATTTATTATTTATTCTATGCAAAAAAACAATGTGCTTATTTTTTAGTATGAATGTTATTATTTACAATATTATTTAAATTTTAATTATTTGTATTTACTAATAAATTAGTTTTATTCATATTTTAATTTAAACTTGAAATAATTTTTTATAAAATTATAATTTCTGTTTCTTTATTATAAATTTAAGGAAATTATTTAAATTAGAATTTTTCTAAAGATTATAAAGGATTTTTACAATAGCATATTTGTTCGAAATCTTATGATAAATATTAAATATCTTAAAAATGATTCATTTATTCTAAATTATCTTAAAATTTATTTAATTAAATTACATAATTTTTATAATTTTATTCAATATTTTATAAACTATCTTCATGAATTAAAAATTATTATTAAATTTTTTATTTTAATATATTTTCTTATTATTCAAATATAAATTTTATTCCATTAAAAAAATCATTAACTTAAATCATTTATATTTAGTACTTATTTTTTTAAAAAAAATAAAATAAAATATAATATAATATAATATTAAGCAAAACAAAACAAAAAATACATTTTCTTTAATTTAATTTAAATTTTCATTTATTTTAATAAATATATCTGCAATTTCCAATTATTATGATTTACAATACTCATAAATTTATTTCAGTTTTTATTTATTTTTCAAAACAGAATTTTAAATAGAATCAATTTAATGTTATCTATGTCCATCTTCCAATATACACGCTATGCATAATAATAATTTATCATTTTCACAAAAAGCTTTTATTTTTTTATTAAATATTTTATTTTTTTAATAAATCTTACCTTCAAAAGTTTTATTATGTTTTCTACAAATACCATTTATATTAATCCCCGTATTATATTCTATTTAATTATTTTATATAGCTTATTTATCTACATAATTATAATTGTTTATTATTTGATTAATGCAAGCATTTACTGGCGTTATTTTATTATAATTTATTAAGGCTAAATTTTTGGAAAACAAGTTAACTAAGGTACTATATTTTTAATATCACATTCTGGGCATTTTATACATTATTCTTTATATAATTCTGTAGTACATTTCTCACATATTGAATGGCCACAATGGATTAAAAGTCTCGGTGATCTATCTGTTTCGTTGTATGTATATTAACAGCTATAACAATCCATTTTTTTAAATTTAAAAATATATTTTTATATAAAAATAATTAATTAATTTATAGATTTATTATTTAGTTAATATTTTTTTTAAAAAAAAAAAAAAATTCAAATAAAGTAAAATATTTATTTATTTCTTATAAATTGCTAAGTTAAATAATAATTTATTTTAGATATTTTTTTTTTAGTTATATATAAATAATCATTAGTAATATAGTGAAATGGAGGATATATAAATAGAATAAAATAAATTTTTAGGTGAATATATAATTTATTTTAATATATATTTATATAATAATAAAAAAAATATAAAATAGTTTAGAAACTAAATACTTATGAGAGACATATTATGATTTTAAACAAAAATTATAATAAATAAAAATTAAAATATGAAACAATTAAAAAGAAAAAATGAGTTTGATAATTAAATATAGTTTTTATATGATGAGTTAAATTAAAAATAAATTTATTGCGAAGAATTAAAATAAAAATATGAACATAATTTGTAAAATGAAGATGATTTATTTTAAAAAACATTTAATTATAAGAAAAATTAAAAATTAATGTATATAAAAAATAAAAAAATATGTATTATTTTAAAAAAAGGATGAATAACTATTTTAATTATAAATAAAAATAGAAAAAATTTAAGAAGAAAATCAAATAATAATTCAATAATATTAAGAAAAGGAAATTTAATTATAAAATTAAATATAAGCCCAAAAAAACGAAAAATTAAACAAAAATCTTGATTTAAATTTATAACAAATAATCGAAAAATAAAATATAGAAATTTAAATAAAAAATGAAGAAAATAAAAGATTAATAACATAAATTAAAGAACTCAATCAATTTAAATAAATGTATTCGAATTAAATAAATTAATTATAAGATTCTGAAATTTAATAATAAAATTAAATAAGTAATATATTTTAAATATATATATTTATATATATATTTATATATACATATATATATTTATATATATATATTTTATTATTACTTTTTATTTTTTTTAGACAATTTAAAAGAACAGATATAAAATTTTAAAAATCATTAAGAATTTCCTGATTTATTATTTAAATATAATTAATTAAAATAAAAATTTATATAAATTAATGAAAACAATAAATACCTTTAATCTAAGTTTGAAGTGTTTGAGGAAAAATATAAAAATTAAATAACTTTTTTATAAATCAAGAAAGAAGAATTTTAAAAAATGTTATTTACTTATAAAAAAATAAAGGAATAACTTAAAAATTCTATTTTTAAAAATAATATTCTTTTAAATGAAATTAAAAATTACTAAGAAAATATTTCTAAAATAGTAAGAAAAAAAAAAAACAAACATAAATATCTAAAATAAAAATAAAAATAAGGATTAAATATAATAAGAATTGTAAAAATAATAAGGTATAATGTAAAATTTAAACTTAATTTTCGAGAAATTAAAATAAAATAATTAATCTATAAATTTCGAAAAAATAAGTTTTGAAGAAAATAAGTATTTAGAAAACTTAAATAGCTAAACTAAAATTATAAATTCTATAGCCTAATAAATAAATCATTTAAAAAATTCTTAATAAGTTCATATTTCTAACGACGAATATAAAAACTTATAGTTAAAATATGAATTAAAGGTAATTTATTTATTATTCCTTATAAATTTTAATTAAATACAAAGACTCAAGAATGTTTATAATTACAATAATAAATATAATAATTAAATAAAAAAATAAGAAATATTTTAGAAATAAATACTATTAAAAATGTTGTTTTAAATTAATGTTAATAATCAATAAAAAATTATGAATTAATTCCAGAAAATTAAAATATAGATATACAATTGAAATTTTAAAATATTGATCTTTATTTTAATAAAGCCTACGAATTATAAATAGAACTTTTGAAAGAAAAAAATAATTAATTATGTAAATAACTTGAAGAAGCAACTTAAAAAATTATTCAAAATTAAAATTTATATTAATAATAAATAAATGAAAATAAAAAAATATAATAGGATACTAAACCATAAATAGTTAATATTTAATAAAATTAATTAAATAATAATCAAAATAATTAAAATATTTTTAATTAATAAGATTAAACTAATGTTATTTAATAAAATTAAAAAATTGTTAATTAATAAGATTAGGTTAATCTTAGTTAATAGTAAAATATTTAATTTGACAATACAAATAAATAAATGATTAAAAAACCTTATTTATCTCTTTAAAAAATTCCACCTTAAAATAAATAAATAAATGAATAATAATAAGAAAATTTATAATAAAATCGTAATATTATTTCTTAAAAAAACTCTTAAATAGAAATTGAAAAACCATTAGTATAATAATAAAATAATAATTAATATGAAAAAATATAAATCGAAGAGCTTTTTAAAAAATAATAATATAATAATATAAGTACTTAGACTAATATTAGTTTATAAGATTCTATTTAAAACATAATTTTATACAATAAAGACATTTTATAATAATAATAAATAGAAATTATTTAAAAAAAAAATGTTTAATTTAATAAAGTTAGTATATAGACAGAATTAGAATAAAAGGAAAAAAAAGTTCAAAAACAAAAAGAAATTGAGATTTAAACTGAAATAATTTTTTATGACTTAAATTAAGAGATATAAATTTTAAATAAAAAAGTTTTAAATTTGTAAAATAATTTAAATTAAAAAGAAAATGAAAATTAAATATTAAAAGAAAAAATATAATAATAAAAAAAATCAATAAATGAAATAGGAATTTAAACTTAAAATTTATATTAATGTTAAAAAAAATTAAGCAATAAAGATGATATAGACATAGAAATAGAAGAAAAAAATACTGACTAAATTGATTAAAATACTTAAACTTAATTTACTAATTAGAAAAACCTAAATTAAGAGGAATAATTAAAAGAATTATAATAGAAATATATTTAATAAACAAATGAAAATAGCTTCCTTTTAAAAAGTTTAGATGAAATTTTAAATTCTTAAATTATAAATGAATTAGCATTAGAAGTAGAGCTTAATTTTTATAGAAAAAATTTAAATAATATTAGAAAATCTATTAATTAAAATAACATTGAAAATATAAGTAATAGTGAATAAAGATATGAAAATAAAATTAAAATAATGAATTATTAAATAAAATTTAATTTGAAAATAACAGTCTAATTAAAGAAAATTAAGACTTAAAAAATTAACTAAAATAAATAGGAAATATAGAAGAAATAAAAGAAAATTAAAGAGTAAAATTAATAAATAAAATAAATATAAAAATATATAAAAAGATTAATATATAGATCTATATTTAATTTTTTTAATATAGATAAAAAAAAAATTAAATATATATAAATAATAATCAATAAATATATATATATATATATATATATATATATATATATTTATTATATATGCTTATAAGTAAAATAATTAAATTTAATTGAAAATTTAGAAAAATTTTAAAAATTATTAGAACTTAAAAAATAGTGAAATATAAGAAAAAAAATTTATAGTTTTTTATATTTTATAATAAAAAATTTAAATGAATAATATATTAATATTTAATATTAAAAGTTTATTTGTAAATTTTTTATATTAAAATTTTAATAAAATATTTTATATATATTAATAATAATATTCACTTCTTTTATATAATATAATATTTTTTAACGATTTGTAACAAGTATAAATTAAAAAAAATAATATTAAAAAATGAATTAATCTAAATTCAACTTGTATAAAATTAGATCATTTACATAATTACCAAAAGTAATATTATTATTTAAAAAAAACTTAAAAATAAATAAAATAATAAGCAATTAAACGAAATGCATTTAATCTCTAACGTATAAAAAAAAGAATAACAAACAATGTTAAATATTATGAATATGTAAGATCCCGAAACTTTAAGATAAAAAAGTCTTTTAATAATGAAATAGAAGCATGAATATCTATTATAAAAAATACAATTTTTTAATCCAGAAAATAATAATTATTCAAGTGAAACATTAATGCCTTATATTTAATTTTTCAAATATTTAGCCCATAAACCTTGTAAATATAATTTTAGATATAAATATTAATCCATTTAATTTTTTTTGTTATTCTAAAATAAAAAAAGATGATGAATTTTAAGTAAATTAAAAATAATAAGATAACATTTTTAGATTAAAAATTTGGATTCCAGATACAATAATAATAAATGAAGAAAATTTACCTCCAATGTGGTTTTATTCATCAATAGATGGATACATATATAGAACAGATTAATTTACACCAAAAAAAATACATGCGAAATTATCAAATTTTACAAACCCAGATGAATTAGTTGCTGTTATAAAATAAGTAATTCACATAATATGTTTTTTTTTTTAAAAAAAAAAAATTTAAAGCTTGATTTTAAATATAGAAATTATATTTGTGGAAATAAAATAAAATTAGTTTCTTCAAAAAAACTATTATAAGCAGTTAAGCATTCATTACAGACAACAGGTAATTTTTTGTTGATTTAAGAAATAAAAATTAAGAATATATATATACATATAAATATATATATATATATATATATATATATGTATATATATATGTATATATATATATATATTAGAACTAACTTGCTTTTAAAAATTTGTAAAGTCAAATGGATCTAAAGCTTTTATTTGTAGGACTGTTTGGAGAAAAGATAAAAATCCTTATTGTTGGATTATTACTAATAAAAATGACTTTTATGCAAATGAAAAAATTGGAGAATAATAGAAATATGTTACTAATGTTGAAATTATTAATTCTTGTACAATTATTTAAACAATAAGAGGAAAATATTTAGAAGAAACTCTACCTTATATTAAAAATATAGTTAAATATATAAAACATAATTTAAATATTCTTTTTAAAGAATTTGTAGCTGATTTTATTAAAGATGAGTCTGGAATTTGGTGGCTTGTAATATATTTAAATTAATTATATATATATTTAAATATAAAGATAAATATAAAATCTTTTACTTTTGAATAACCTATACCTAAAGAAATTGATACAAAATAAATTACTCATTATGGAGATTTTAATATATAAATTAAATAAAAAAAGTAAATATTATATAAATTATGATTTTTTAATTTCTAAATTATATTATAGTAAATAAAATAATATTAAAAAGTTAAAATATGTAAATATTGTGAAGGTGAATATCCTTAAAATGAATTAAACAATAAATTAACTTTAAAAAATATAATTTAAACAGATAAACATTTAATTGTAAAAATATTAATATGCTAAAAATTATTTTTAATAGCATAGGAACAAAAAATATAGTTGGTTAAAAAGATTTGACATATAAAATATTGATATAAATGCACTTTATAAAGAATATGTAGTATGTAATATGTGGTATTTATTTTTAAAATTAAATATATATATATATATATATATATATATATATATATATAATTATATATAAATATATATTATTTATTTATTTATTATTTTTTATTTATTTTCATATATTTAAAGCTTTAAACTTTATACTTAAATTGAGAAACTTATTTAAGATGAATTTAATTTTGCAAAAATGTTAGGTATTTAATGTAATGAAGAAACCAAATGCAATAACTTTGGATTTAATTAAAATTATTTAAATGGAAAAAAGTAATATATGTTGAATTAATAAAATCAATAAGAAAATAGTATCAAAAAATAAAAATATTTATATAATAAAATAATTAAAAATAGTCAACTGTGTATTAGATTTAGGTCTAAACGTATAATTAAGTATTAATGATAATTTTCCTATGATTAGCAATAAAGTTTAGATTAATTTGGATAGGTTTAGAATAATGATTTTACTATAATATTTGAGAGACATTCCTTTAGAAAGAGATTAAAATGCTAATTATTATGTAGAATATATTATTTTTGAATAAAAAACAAGGTATAAAATTGACTTAAATATTTCCTAAACAAATTGTAAAAGTTTAACTTGTTTTATTCCTTTAAATAAAATTAAAATTTTGTATTTTTTTTCTTAATAAAGAGATGGATTACATTAATATATTACTGAAAAACAAGTATTTTTTAATTTTTTTTTTTTTTCATATTATTCTTTGAAGTATTTAACTATGAGTTTATATTAAGAAAATACAAAAATAGGAAGTTTAGATATTTAATTAAAAGATTTTTTAAATGAATAAGTAATTAAAAATGAATATTATAAATTCTTTTCTGGAAAATCATTACCTATTCTTAAATGGGGAATAAATGTAATAAAAAATATATATTTAATTTAAATATAGATTTTTCCTAAAATAAAAATAAAGCTTACTATAGGAGTATTTAATTCAAAATAAATAGATGTTACAAGAATTAATTTAAAATATCATCATGGGGTATATATATATATATATATTATTTTTAAATAAAAAAGAAATATTATAAAATAGGTTTATTTACCTAATGTTGATTATTATACATGTGAACCTTTACCAATAGAATGGATATAGTTAATAAGTTAAAAAGAAGATATAAAATCACGTATATATATATATATATATATATATGTTTTTTTATATATTTTTTCTTTTTTTAATAAAAAATAAAAGGTAATTAATCTATTAAAGATATTTAGAGAATAAGTTTTTTGTAATAAGATAGTTCACCTTATATTTAAAATTAAAAAAAATAAAATTAAGAAAATTAAAGCAGATAAAGCTATTTTAAAAATATAAATTAAATAGAATCTAAAGAAAATTATAAAATTAATAAAGAGGTTAAATTTAATTTAGATAATAATTCTTCGAAATTAACTTTGTTATAAAATTAAAATATTTCGGAATTTTAATAATAATCAACACATATTTAAGATGAAGATAATGAAAATGTATTTATTTTATGTTAAAAATATCTTTATAAATATATAAATAAAGTAGTAAATTTATTTAAAAGAAATTCTAAATAATGATATTCAAAAAGAAATGAAAGACTATATAAATATTAAAAAAAAATCCAAACAAAAGTTTTAATTTTTCTATATATATGTATATAAAATATTATTTTATTTTATTATAGGTAAAAGTTAAAGAAAAAAATCTATTATATATGATTATTTTTTTAAAATGATAATATATATAAAATATTTGTAACCTTTCTGTGTATGTAAAATTATACATTAGTTTATTAATATAGGATATATATATATATATATATATATATATATATATATATATATATTATATTTTTATTAAATAAAAAATTATTTAAACGATTTTTATAACAATTTTATGTCTATATTAAATTTTTATTAAAAAAAGATAATATTAATTAATATTTTTATATTAATTATACATTTAATATAAGAATAAATATTCAATAATATTTAAAAAAATATATAATTTTATTTAAAAAGTTAGTCTTTATTAAAATTATAAATTGAATATTGTACAAAAATAATAAAAACTATGAAAAAAATAATACAAAGTTAAATTAGTATAAATGAAATTAAAATTTAAAATATGATTTGGTTAAATACTAGCTGAAATCTATATAAATATTAAATATATTTCTAAAACCATAAATAAAACCAATTGAATAAAATCCTTTATTTATGAAAAAAAAATATAGTCTTAATAATTAATTTACATTTAATAGAAATAATTTTCCTAAATTAATGTAATTATGTCAGCACCGTAAATTAAACATGAATAAATATTTTGTTTGATAAAGATAAATATTTATTTTGTTGTTTTTTTATTTATTTAGTTTATAAATTAGAAAAAAAATTAATTTTTTTTTTTTTATAATATATATTTCTTTTTAATTATGTTTTTTTATAAAGAAATATAAAGTTTTTTTACTTAAAATAAATACAAATGTAATTATATTTAAAAGTTATAATATTATTATTAATAAATAAAGAAATATAATAAATTATATATTAATTAATGTAATTAAAAAAAAAATTTAAAAAATACATATTTATATTTATTTAATAAGCTATAATATATATATATATATAATATGAATATAGTCTAAATATGAATTTTTATATTTTTTTTATTTATTTAAAGAAAAATTATACTAATAATATATTTTATATATTGAACAAATATAAATAATAATTATGAATTAAATGATAAAAAATACTAAAATATTTATTGCCTTTAAAAAAATTATTATATATAAAAAAGCAAAACAAAAACATTAATTAAAATAAATAAAAAAATAATATTTAAAAATAATAATAAGAGAAAATAATAAAAAAACAATAATTTTTAATAAAAATATGGGCCCCAAAAAGCAAAAAAACAATAAGCCAATATCAAAAGAAGATCAAAGGCTTAAATAATATATGAACCATCCAGCGAACGTATAAAATGATAATAAATAAGGAAATTAAAAAGGGTAAGAAAGTAATTCCTCATAAGATTAATTTATAGAATTAATAAAAAATGTTGATGTTTCAAAGCCTTTACCAGATTTCACTCCTTTCTATAATTCATGTTGTTTAGTAAAAAACACACTCGAAGAATTAGATTTATTAATGAAAAAGATTCAAAATAATAATTTGGAAGCCTTAGGATAACCACCAAAAGAAGATGAAAAGAGTTATCCTCCTTAATAATAAGGAATCGAATACTTAAAGAAAAAGAAATAAATCGTTTAAAGTATTAATGAATAAATTGCATTTTTTGATTAAAGAAAAGCTAGAATTTAATAATTAAATTCAAAGGTAAAATTTATTTAATCTTTTAATAAAATAATATTTAAAAAAAAAGGAAAATATGTCAGATGTTAAAGATGTTATTTAAATGTTGTAAATTAACTTTAGTGAAAGTATTAAATAAAAATAAGATCTTTTAAAAATATTATGAAAAAAATTAAATAAATATATAAAAATAAAAAACTCTTGTATTTTATTTAACATTAAACAAAATAAAAAAAAAAAATCGAATATTTATTTTAAAAAATATTATTTACTTAATTTATATATATATATTTATTTTATTAATTTTATAAAAAAAAATATATCATTAATTTTTAATTATTTAATAAATATTACAATTTTTGTAAAAAAATGTTATAATAATTAAAAAAATATATTGTCAAATTATATATAACTACAAGCTTTGTAAATATTTATAAATATTAACTTTGTATAAAAAAAATCAGAAAAAATTATTAAAAAAGATGCAAAAAATAAATCATGTAAAATTTTAAAATAAATAATAATATGATAAAGATAAATATGAATTTATTATAAATAAATATAAGTGTTAAAAATTATTAAAAAATTCTTATAAATATAATTATATATTAAAGAAAAAAATAAATAAAATAAAATATAATATAAATCTTATATTGAAATAAATATATTTTGAATAAAAGTATAAAAAAAGTAATTTTTTTGTATATTTATATTATTTTAAATTATTAAAAAATATATATATATTTAAAAAATAAAATTAAATATAAATATATATATAAATATCTATAAATATATATTTATATATTTATATATTTATTTATTCATATATTTATTTATTTATATATAATTATAATATTAAAAATTATATTTTAATTAAATAAAATCATTGAATATATCTATTATTCTATATAAAAAAAAATTTATATTAAAATTGAAAATAATATTTGATTATTTTTTTTAATTTTTATATTTGTACACTAATTTTGAACATAATATTAATAATAATAAAATAATTAAAAAATTTTCTTTATTCATTTAAAACTTAAATTAAAAATAAAATCAAATATTAATTTACATTTAAATAAAAAAAATGTTTATTTAAAAAAAATAAAGCCCTAAATAATGTACTATATTTTTTTAATACATTGAAAATAAATAAATAAAACTTCAATTTTCTTTACAAAAACTAAACTCATTTTAATTACATAATTTTTCAATATATTTTTTATTATTTAAAAAAATATCAATATCATCTTATTTTTATCTTATATTTTATTAACTACATACTCTTCTGATAATAAAAGGTTTAAATTTTGTATTTATTTTATCATTGAGTGCTATTTTTGGGACTTGTTTTCCATTTAAATGTTGAAATTATGCAGTTTTATCTACATCAAAGGGTTTAATTTTTAGTGTGTTTTTATAAAGAGGAATATTTCTAATTTAATAAAATTATGTATTTATTAAAGAATATGACTTTTCTCTTGAAATTTAGTTATTATTGTCAGGCTTATTTTCTTTTATATTTATAGATTTTTTTGCCTGATTTGCGAAAAAATCTTATGGAAACTTTTTTTCTAATTAATTTAAAATTAAATGCCTTTTTTTTTCAAAAAGTATGTTAAATTAATCATTATAAATTTATTTATTCATTTTTTTTATTTTTTTTAAAAAAAAATAAAATAAAACAAAAAAAAATTAAATAATTTTATATTTTTTTAAAAAATAATAAATTTTTATATATTTAATATATATATTAATTGTCACTAAAAAAATATGGGAAATTTAAATGTTTTTACATACTAAAATTTAAATAGTGATGAAAACAAAATATAAGTATTACCTTTTAATAATTAAAAAATATAAAAATTAGCAGAATAATTTCATTTAAATTAAAACGAAATGTTAACATTTCATTAAATTTTTAGATAAATAGATAAATAAGGAAGTGGATATATAGTAGTAGAAAATATGTTCGATTTTGTAGAAGAAGAATAAACAAGTGTATTATCTCCCTATATTATAAAACTTTTTTAATTAATAGATAAAGAAACAAGCGAAAGAGTTTGTTTTGTAGAATGGCTGCCGGCTATAGCGGCTTATTGTTTATTTACAAATGAATAAATATTTAAGTTTGTTTTTGGTATAATAGATTGTGATCATGATGATAATATTTCAAAAAAAGATATAATAAAATTCCTTGCATAAGAAAGATTTGGAAAAAAAATATTTTATTTAAATTAAGTAAGAAGTATAGAACTATTAGAAATTGAAAGAGCAGATAAAATAGATTTTGATAAATTTAAAAGAATTCAAAATTAAATACCTTTTATTAGTTATCCGTCTTTTAAATTATAAAAAATTCTAAAGGATAAAATTCTAGGACAAAAATTCTGGTTGAAAACATATAAAAAAATTAGAGAATTCGTAATTATATAATAAAAATTAAATATTATATACATATATATATATATATATATATATAATATTTTTAGGAAAAAGATGAATAAAATAAAAAATAATAAGAAGTTTTTAATTAACAAATAGATTAAAAAAAATAAATTAAAGTTTAGAAAAAAGAAAAAGCTTTTGATTCTATTTATTAAAATAGAAAAATAAATTAAAATATATTTAAATATAAATTTCTTTAACAGAATAGGTTAAACATTGAAAATAGGGAATTTTATTATCATAATGTTGATTACACTAACGAAGACTAAAATGTTAAATAAAGTTAAATTTAAAATTTAAAACAAGAAGATTAAGGGTTTTTCATAGATGTAAAAAAAGTAATAAATAAAAGAAGAATGTCTGATGGAATGATTTAGATTTGTCAAAAAACTTAAAATTTGGAATTTATTACACTTAATTATGAATCTGAGAAAAGAAATAAATCAAATATCTATATAAAATAATAATTTAAAACTAATAAAAAACAAATAAAGGAAAAAATGGAATAATTTAATTTTAAAGAAAATTAAATACTAGATAATACTTAAATAAATAAAATTTTATATAATAACATTTAATCTATTTTATCACCTTCTCATTAAAATCAATAAGATTATTTTAGCAATTTTTAATCTAATAAAGAAAGCAATCAAAATAATATTATTAATCTATTTATTATTAAAAAAAATAATTTTAAATTACATTAATAATTCAAATAGATACCAAGATCTTTAAAAAATGCAAACAAAATATATATTTGATACATATAAAAATAAGCATAAAAATAAATAATATATATATTACTAGTTTGTTACTGTTTTTTAATTATTTTGTAATTTTATATTAAAAAAATATTAATAAATTCATTTTAAAACCCTATTTTATTTTCGAATTTCTTTAAAAAAAAAAAAAGGAAACAAAAAAAAAAAGAAAAAATGATAAAAAATAATAATATATAAATGGCAAATATATATATATATTTATAAATAATATTTTTTTATAATAAATATGAGTATTTTTTAATTTAGAATATGTTCTAGATATATATTAATATAAAAAATATCAAAAGTTTATTATTAGTCGTTTATATTTTGTAAAAAAAATTCTAAATAAAGTTAATTAGTAATAAAAATAGAAGAATAAAGCATAAAACAATAAATAGAAATACAAAAAAATATTTTAAAATAAATTTTTTAAAGAAGGAAATATAATCTAGAATTTATAAAAGAGAATCTTGAAATCCATATATAAATTGGTTAAAAAAAAATAACTAAACCAAACAAAATAAAATATAATGTTTGGCCCAGATAAGAAATTAAATTTTATTTTTTGAGTAATAAAATTATTAGGTTTAAATCTTGAAGTTGTATTCATTATATATGTTAGCAAATTTTGTTTGAAATCATTATTAATAATAGCCAATTAATATCAAATATGGAAAATATTCATTTTAGATTATATATATTTATAGAGATTTTTAACCAAGTGTGTATAAACATAAGAACTTTTTAAATAAATAAAAGAAATGAAAAATAATATTTCCTGTGAAGAATTATGTAGTGGATTAGCTCCTGAATTCGAAGTCTATATGAAATATTGTAAAAATTTATAATATGAGGAGAAGCTTGATTATATTTATTTGAAAAAAAAAATATTTAAGGAAATATTTGTAAAAGAAGGATATTAATTTGATATTGTATATGATTGAATTCTAATTCCTTTGAGTAATAAAAATAATACATTTCTATCTATTAATTATTAGGAGGAAAATCAAGAAAACATTATATAATAAAACTGGTTCCATGAAATTTTAAAGGATAACTTTAGTGATAAAAATTACCATAATAAATTATTAAGGTAACGAACGATATA
Source organism: Ichthyophthirius multifiliis (assembly GCF_000220395.1). Classification (NCBI taxonomy): domain Eukaryota; phylum Ciliophora; class Oligohymenophorea; order Hymenostomatida; genus Ichthyophthirius; species Ichthyophthirius multifiliis. The sequence goes on from NW_004086954.1 coordinate 27,137, forward strand.
TGAAATAAAAAATAATAAAATATACTTTAAAAATAAACATTAATAATTAATAAATTTGTGATAAAAAAATATAACTGTATATAATAATAATTTTTAGGTGGATAATAATAAAATAATAAGGATTATAGAAAAAACAAAAAATATTAATAAAAAAAAAAAAATTAATAAACAAAACATAAAATATATAATAAAATAATTAAAAAAAAAAAAAAAAAAAAAAATATATTGTATTGAATTATTTTTTTTAAATATAAAAAAAAAGAATAAAAAAAATTTATATATTTAAAAATAAATTTATTTAATATATTAAAAAATAAATTATATATATATATATATATATATATATATATATATATATATATATTTTTTTCATATTCATATTTTCTATGTTTTATTTCTAATAACATATTTAATAACGATTTTTTAATAGACAAAAATAAAAATATTAAAAACAAGCACAATAACTAATTATTCAATTAAAAATTTTTTCTTTTTATACAAATCTTAATCAAATTTAAAAACTTTAAATCCTAAAATATCAATAAGCAAATATTATAAAACTGAAAATGTTAATAATAGTACAAACCATGTAAAATATATCCGATTTTTATAAATTCTTTATTTAAAAGGTAAAGAAATATAAAAGTCAATTGATGCTAGTAAAAAATAAACATTAGTCGCTAGAAACATAATGTTTATTGCGATATTTTATTCGTTATACATATATCCATCTTTTAATGATTTTATATCCTAATAAAAATCTTATTGTAAATAATGTAAATAACATCCATAAAAACCAAATGCTGCCAATATAAACTAGCCTATCAATCGGAAAGCACTTTCTTTATTAAATAAATTATAATTAGGTCTCATTTTACTTAATTCTTTTAAGGGTTTATTTAATGAAGAAAACGACAATAATGGAATAGCAATACAATAATTTATATATATTAATTAAAAACTAGTATAATTGCTATATTCATAAACTAATATAAGGGCCACTATGTATTTATAAACATTAATAGTAAGATGATATCTATATATAAAATAATAATATTTATATATTCATATATAGTTTTTATAATAAACCTATAACATTCAATCATATTTGATAAAACGCATCTACCTTCTGCTAAAATAATAGTAATGCAATCAATAGACGTTTTCTAATAAGCGAAAGGTGCTGAAAAAGATGCATCTGCTTCACAAAAAGAAACACCTAAAATAGAAAAATATAAAAATAAATATATATACGATATATATTGTTTATATTTACCTAAATCTGCTTATTTGATGGCAGAACAATCATTAGCTCCGTCACCTATCATTCCAACTTTTTAATTAAATAATGTTTAATGCAAATAAATAACTTCAGTTTTCTATTCTGGTTTGCATCTTGCAAAAACAAAGGTATGCTCGATAATATTTTTAAGTAATTATTAATCTTCCATTTATTAAATATCTTTAAGTGCAGTCCCAGTAATTCCTAACTTAAAATCAATCTACTTACTATTAAATAACAAATCAATATCAATTTTTTCATTAGGTTTATTTAAATAAAAAGCATCTTTTAGCGAATTCAGTATAATAATATTATCTTTAGAATCTAAAATATTACTATCTTTAGCACATTTAACAGTTGTTAAAAGATTATCTCCAGATACTACTTTACAATTAATTTCTGCATTTTTTAATATTAATATATTTTCTGCACTATCATCTTTTAGTTGATTTTCTAAAATTAATAAACCTAAAAAAATTAAATTATTTTCAATATCTTCTCTTTTTACGTTTTTTAAATTTATATTTTATTATAATTCCTTATATCCAAAACCAATTACTCTATATCCCATATTAGCGAAAAAACTTAATTTTTCTTGAAATTTTTAACTATCTAAAGAATTTTTTAAGCAAATTTATTAAATCATTTCTGGTGAACCTTTTACAAACGCAAAATTTTTGCCATTTTGATCTTAAACTATGCATCCCATTCTCTAAAGCTAGCTCTCAAATTCCCAAAATTTTACCACCTTCAAAACTTAATTGTCGTTAAAAGCTTCTACTTACTCTTTCCCTTTCCTGATATTAAATCCTGAAAACTCAACCATTTTAATATCTAATTCATCCCCTATATATTCCCCTCCATGCTAATGAACTCCATGACAAGTCCCAAAAGCATATAAAATAACTTATTATTTTTCCTCTTTAATTTACTTAGGAACCTCAGTGATTAAATCTCCGATGTTAGAATCGCAAAAGCCAATTACATCCATATTATTTTTAGTCAAAGTTCCCGTTTTATCAAAACAAAAAACTTAAACATCACTTGCGACAACAATTTTAGATGGATCAACAGCGATAATATTAGAATATCCAAGCCTAATTAAAGCCACAGACTAGCAAAGTGCAAACAAAATAGGCACAGCAGGAGGAATCATCCTTGTTATAGAATCACATAAAAATAAAATATTTAGTTTAATAGTTAAGTTTTGTATAATTTTATAAAAAAATATAAAATAAACAATTATAGCAATTGCAATTAATATCAAAAGAAA
>NW_004086954.1:30129-31188 GCF_000220395.1 Ichthyophthirius multifiliis
TAATAATGAATCGCATGGAATCACCATTTATTTAATAAATAAATAAATCTCCTGGTAATAGTTCCTAAGAGTCCAAAAAATTAACTTACCATCCCTATAAACATCTATTTTTATCTAAATATTTGCAAATTTCCTCAATTTATTCAACAAAACCCTTAAGAGTATATAATTAACTATCGTACTAGATAATGAAGTTAAAATCATGGCAGCCGCAAACACGATAAAGCCTTGCGCAATCCAAATAGCTATGGAAATATATTAAAAAAGGAAGAAAATTTCTGTCAAAACGTGTAGTAAATATTCCATAAGCGTTGGAATAGGAATATATATTTTGCATAATCCATATTTTTCCTTCTTATATAAAATATCCTCCTTATTATTTTCTAATCCATTTTTATGCTTTTAATATAATTCTTCTAAAGTATAATTCTCAACATCCCTATAATAAACTGGAATAAATCCTTATTATTCCGCATCATATTCATATTTTAAATGTCTGTTTATAAATCCAAATTTGCTATTTTTATATTTTAATTTTTTAAGTATATTATATGTTTGATATTTATTTTAAACTAAAAAATGAGTACAATCTTACAATTTATTACATTAACTATATAGAGATTTTAATCTTAGTTTGACACTATATTTCAATAAAATAGCATATATTCCAAAACTAATTATTGTTAAAAATACTGTTATTAAAAGCTTTTCTATTTTTAATTTAAGTGCAAATATATCTTCGATAATCTACTGTCCTTCAACGTCGTTTGCAAGTATTTTTAATTGGTTTTTATTTTTTAAAATTGGATATTGAATAGTTTAAGAAGATTTATTTTAATTAGACTATGTACTTTTTCTTTAATCATTCATTTCATTTAATACATTTAAACATACTTTAGATTCAGCTCTGCATTTAAAATTTTAATCTGTATATAACATTTTTTTATGTTTATATTTTTTTTAATTAATTTGTATTTCAATATATAATTACTATAAAAATTATTTTATGTGTATTTAAATTAAACAGAAATTTTAATTGATATTATTTCTATAAAATAA